>NC_138228.1:36150558-36440558 GCF_964197995.2 Scardinius erythrophthalmus
CTCTAATGATTGTAAAATAGAATGACCAAATCTAATTCACAATCTATCTAAACCACTAGCCTATAAAACACTGTAATTTTTGAAGAGTCCATCAAAGGTTATAGGATGTTCCGGTATGATTTGCAATATCGGGTGAAAGAAACATATCATCCTGTTTATGTACATGAGAGCTAGAATCCCAGAGTTCTTGAAATATATCACAGATTTAATATCTGTTTAATATCATGACAGAACTGTCACAGCACCTCTGGTTTCCTGCATGCTGATCTCCAAAAACATGACACTGAGATTATGCTAATTCAGCTCATGTTGACAAAATGTGACCTTTGTAATTTGAGATGTGGGGTACATCTGACAGCCTCTGGTACCTATTTGTGAGTGGGGTTTGTTTTTTCCTGTTTACACTTCCATTTGCATCGTGTACCATCAGAGACAGGAAAAAACGATTTATGCGTTTTATTAACAAAGTTTCGGGAGAAGCACGTTCAGATAATTAATCTAATTGTCATGGGAGGACCTTATCCAGTCAACTCAATTAACATCAGGAGGTATATGTGGCAGGAGGGGCAATCTGCTTGTATTATTGCTATTTGTCATTTTGGTCTATTAGCTGCGCCCCCGGACTATAAAAACGGGAACATATGTTGCCTGGTATGCGTGAATTTTGGTGAACTGCTGCGTCGTTAACACACTGGCGTCACTGTTGCTAGGACCCAGATGCGAATACCCGAGAAGGTAAGGAGGATGCACTCCTTTTTGATCGGTCATAACATGTATTCAGTCATGAGAAGTGCATTCTGTCCAACGTATGTTTAGCAACGCTGACTTGTCTGAAGAGTTTGCTTCTTTCTTCAACTGTACGAGCTTACTACTGAGTCGTTTATTGTTGTTTGCACAAGCTGGATGTGGAACACTGGAGGAGGTAGGGAGAATGTGCTTCTAATCTTGCTAATCATTCATCATTGTATGAGCTACATGTTTTAGAAACACTGATCTGCTATTCAGATCATTGCTAACCTGCTCATTTTCTCAGCTGTAAGAACCTGACGCATCTGCTGGGTTGTGGTTCCTCTGATCTGATTTTCGCCCGGAAAAGTTACTGTTTTGTTGTCTCTTACTGAAACATTACATCTTGTCGACGATTGGTATATATCCATTTCACATGTACATACAGTAGATGGAGATATGTGTATGTGTATATGGCTAGTGAGAATGAATCAGAGAATGATAGACTACCAGTCTCATTTTGTTTGAGGCCCGTAACTGCATTCCAGTTGGGGCCCATAACTGCATTCACGACTGCAGTGCTGTTCTGTCTTTTTTGGGGGGTTTTGCGTTTGACTAAGTTGATTGAGCTTTATACTCTAAGGCTACGTTCACACTGCAGGCTGAAACGACCCAATTCCGATTTTTTTGCCCCTATGCGACCTGTATCTGATCTTTTCATGACAGTCTGAACGACACAGATCCGATCTTTTCAAATGCGACCCAGGCCACTTGGGTATGTGGTCCCAAATCCGATACATATCCGATCTTTTGAAATGCGACTTCAGTCTGAACGGCCAGGTCGCATGTATCCGACCCGCACGTCATTGATACGCGAAAAACGTCATAATTCTGCATTGAAGTAGTCGTCGGTTTGAAAACGGACTGCATATTCGTCGAGCTGAGGTAAATCTGCCGAACGGGTGTACCTCGACGAGCCCGTTAATAAAAAAAAAAAAAGCCCACGGCCATTATATATACGTTATGTTAACTTATTTGTGCTGAATCTGATATTAGATAGGTCAGCGGCTGCTGTCTGGCTCTTGTGTAACGGTCGCTGCGTGCGCTCGTGTGTGTGTGAGTGAGAGAATCACAGTTAGTTAAAGCAGAGACGGGCTCTGGTTAAAGTTTAGCTACTTCCGCAAACAACAAGTGACGTCGTTGACCGTTGAGTACTCTTCTGCACATGCGGGTCACTTCTGGGTCATTTCACGTTCACACAGGAGATCACAAAAGGTCGCATTTAATTGGAAATGTGAACGGCCTTGCAAAAAAATCTAATTTTTTCAAAAAATCGGAATTGAGCATTAAGCCCTGCAGTGTGAACGTAGCCAAACTCAGCTCCCAAAGTGACGATTTATTTGATGTACATCTTTTTGTGTGTGTTGGCAGTGCCTGAGAACCAGGGGCAGAAGACTGGCTTATTTGGGTGGTGGTATCTTCCTCACCGTGTGTTTTGATTGGTATTAACATCTGTGTGTGTGTGTGTGTGTGTGTGTGTGTGTGTGTGTGTGTGTGTGTGTGTGTGTGTGCACAGTGAAGTGCAGTGATCCTTTATCTGCAGGTGGTCTGACTTTCTGCCTCTGTTTAGTAAGCTCTAGTCCCTGGCCTCGACTTTGTCCTAGACCCTCAGTGGCCAGTTGGGAACAAATGTTTCACTATTCATTTAACATTGTTTTTATTTAAGATTGTTAATAAAGAGTTTTGTACCATGACCCATGTCTCTGACTTATATCGGTGATACAAACATGTGTATGCCTTTTGAAAGGGTTCAGTCTAAATTCATTGGGTGAAATTCCCAGGGTGGCATAGTCGGAGTGTGAATGGTATCATCTTGTTAATTTTTCAACATAATTCATTAGAGTAAAAGCCTAGTGCCCTCATCCCCCCGCCACATATATACAGCAGTTTTTACCGCTATGACAGCTTTCCAGCATCCCTCCACCACCCCATCTCCTCACTTAACTAGTCCTATCCCAAACCTGGGATGGGGGGAGTACTCAGGGTTCGGGCCAAATTCCGTGCTCGGACGCCTCGGACAGCACGCCAAATACGCATATCCTTTACTCTATCTAATTATATGTAAGTGTGAACTCGAAAAGACTGATGTATGAATGTATATGTCCATTCATATCCATTTTGAAATGACAATAATAAAGTCATTTTGTGGATAGTTTCATGTAGGGCTGGAATGACGGGTCAACGTAATAGGTAAATTAGTCAATTTGCATGAAATACGTAGATTTGTCACACTGTTTATGTTCCCCAATGATGGCGGCTCGCACGGTTGTTATTACAAATATATCTGGATCAATCTTAAGTGTGTGAATTTTTTTAAACAGAGACCACATAAAATGGTGCACTGCACGCTCTGTAACACTTAAATGGCACAGGCCTACCAAAGCAGTACAACTTATATGCAGGAACATTTAAATCCTGGGGCTTGCTTACCTTAAAATGCTTAATATGGCTGCATTCATAAAGCATTCTGTTTTTTATGAGCTGACGTGGATGCGAGGTTTTGAGAAGCGTGGCTAAAACATACTCTCTGCAACAGGTTAAGTCTGTAAAACCCAAAGAGTAACTGTGAACACAGCCATAGTAAACACCTTTCCTAATTAGGCTTACACTACATACTCATTATCTTTTGTGATTAATAACATCGCTAACACTTTACAATAAGGTTGCATTAGTTAACATTAGGTAATTACTGTAGTTAACATGGACAAAGAATGACCACCATTAATTTGTCACTAAATATAATTTTATTTGTCATGACTCCTGTCTTGTGTTCCCCCTGTTTCTCATTCTGTTCTTAGTTTCCTGGTCCCTGTTATGGTTTTGTTTGTTTATTTTGATTATTAAATGGTTTTGCATTTAGATCCAGCTCCCCCTTTGTTTCTTGAGTTTACCCTGAGATACAGAGGACATGACTAAAGATGGATCCAGGAATTAGGAATTTCTCTGTCATGATTCCTGTCTTGTTTCCTTTGTCTTGTGTTGACCTTTTGTTATTTCCTGTTTTGTGCCATGTTTTGCAGTTATTTGTAGTTTTTTATGTTGATTAGTCTTCCCCTGGTGTGTCTTGTTAACTTGTTAAGCTTGTTTGCCCCTGTGTATTTAAACCCCTGTGTTTCCTGTGTTCTTTGTCAGGTCTTGTCCTACATGGATGTGTGTTTGGTGTTTCTCATTCTGTTCTCGGTTTCCTGGTCTCTGTTATGGTTTTGTTTGTTTGTGTTGATTATTAAACGATTTTGCATTTGGATCCAGCTCCCCCATTTGCTTTTTGAGTTCACCCTGTGTTACAATGCTTCTTACATTATGTTAGTTGGGGGTGAATGAACCATGGTTTTGAAGTCAAGGTTTTGCACAAAATCTGGTGTGAAATTAGATAAACATAGATCTAAAAAGGGGTTGAAAACCCCTGGATTAGACAACCACCACACCATAGCTGTATGTATACCAAAAAGAAATATTTCAAACCCCAAATATTAAAGGGGTGGTATAATGCCCTTTGAGATATTTTTATATAGCATGTTAAAATTGTCCCTTTTTGAGGGTGAGCAAAAACGCACAGTTTTTGTGTCTGTCCCTTTAAATGTAAATGAGCTGCTGCTCCTGGCACAGAGGGCGGAGCTACAACAGCTTGTGTCCTTAGCAGCTTCGATTACCTCACACAGACATGCACTGAAAATTTCATTATAATTACTTAATTTATGTAGCTTATGTGTAGTTATCTTCCAGTTATTGATTAGCATATTCTGTCATGATAATCTATAAATCAAGTTCATTATAGATATAATCAAGTTCCCGGGGGTGGGATTTAAGTAAATTTTATGGTTAGTGATGTCACTAACCCGGGAGGAAGCTCGTGTAGTCCCTACCAGCCGTTTTTATGGTCCTTAAAAGGCAATTTCTTTAAAAGTAAATATTTCGGTAACACTTTATAATACCTGCACGCTATTTGAGCTAGTTAAGCATTAGTAAACAGTTACTTAATTATCTATAAAGCAAATAGACATTAATAAGCAGTTTATAAATACAGCTATAAATGCCTGATTCTTGATTTATAAGCATATGTATAATGTGTTTAATAATTGTATTTTCAAACTTTATTAATGATGCTTTAACATGTATTTATACTGTAATTCAGGGTTAATTTAGGTAGTTATAAAGCATTTAGTAGTGGTCAGTTAACTATTTTTGTGAGCTCATCTAAAGTGAGGACTATTTATGCCTTGTAAAGCATTTATGAAGGAGATTTAAAGGCTCAGTTAAATATTTCTATGTTATGTATACACTGTGTTGTGTTTGTTTCCTTTTTCTGTTTAGAAGATAAATGAGTCTTTAAATTTCCTTTGTAAATGCTTTACAGGGCATAAATAGTCCTCACTTTAGATGAGCTCACAAAAATATTTACACACTAACGATTACTATATGTCTGAATAATAAGATGTATGAATGTACATTTAAATAGTTTATTAATCATTTACTTACACTTTGTACTTCACTATTATTCACAGTCATTTACTTACACATCTACTACACTAAGTGATCCAACTCCTAAATAACTGGTTTGTAAATAATGCAATACTTCATTTAGAAAAGATAAATAGATTATTAACAAAAAATGAACACACAATTATTAAACACATTATAGATATAAATCAAGAATAAAGCATTTATTGCTGTATTTATAAACAGCTTATTAATGCATTATAAATGATGAATTAACTGTTTACTAATGCTTAACTAATGATTAATAGCATGCAGTTATTATAAAGTGTTACAAACATTTCCTTTTGCTTTGAACTTTGAGCGTCGTAACTTTGCATATGCTGTTTATGCTCAAACGGCAACATTACACACTAACTAAAGTTAGAAAAGTGAAATCATAATCAACCACCCCTTTAATTCACAACCAGGGGTCTCATTTATAAAACTGTGCGTAGGAACCTTACTAAAAGTGTACGTGCGCCTGAAAGCCGAAAATGGCGTACACAAAAAATTATTCAGACTTATAAAACCGTTCGTACACCAGAACCTGCGCAGAATTCACTTTATAAATCCCAGTCAGCGGAAGATTGTGCGCACATGCGTCTCCACCCCGAAATAACCATATATGGAGCTTACAACGCCTAGTTTTACTATGCAGATCCTCATCTGCATATCATTTGCATATGTTTATTCATCCACGTGATGAACGTTTAACGGTACAAGACACACTACATTAATAAAAATCAAGTAGTTGCCTATCCTTGCCTTGTTTTTGAAAAATAGTGTAAAATACATTTCAAAGAAAGTTTTTCTCAATCTTTTCCACTGGCCGAATTGTATTTTTAATTGATTTATATTTTTAATGGAAACAGATAGGCCTTGGGCATTATTTGCACAAAACTATTTTCTCAGACAATCTAGAATTATCATGATAAGCAATTATCTCTGTGGTTAAAACATTAAAGCAGAGCACGCCACAGGAAAAGTGTTCAAAAACATTGCATCCACAACAAATATTTCTATTGATTGAATTTAAATATAAAAAATGTTGTAACTTCTCAGTAATGATTTCATGTTTAAGTGTTTAACTTCATTAATTTGAATGGCATATTTAATCTAAATGTTTATATCAGAAGTAAAACATAGTTTAAATCATTATTTTATTTATTTAAACTGTTATTTGCGTCAGATTCACTAAACGGCCAAACGCGCTCACTGGCGTGGACATTTAAGAAGGGATGGATATTTGCTTCAAGTGACAGGCTTGGTGAGTGAAATTATATTTGTATTATCTTTCTGTATATGTTTAATTTTCTTTAGATTTTCTGTATAAATGTGACCAAAAAGACACTTAACTCCAGCTCACCATCGGTGTCGCCAAACTGCTCCATCTCCAAAACGTTCGTATGCATGGGTCAGAGTTTGCGTGCAGGTGCACAAATTTTCCCGTCAAGTTTTGTTTTTATAAATCACAACTTATGCCACGTTAAATGAGACCCCTGGTCTGTGAAATCACACTTGGTAAATTTATTTGGTTTTGTTCTAAATATAATTTTTAATAGCAATTGTTGAGAATTATGAGCAATTATGCAATTAGCAATTATGAGAAATAATTTAATATCAAATGAATGTGACTAATCCAGCAAAATTGGCTATGTCAAAGTATTCTGTTTTTAAGTCTCCATTGCCATAATAACAGCAGGTTACAATCTCTCTCTCTCTCTCTCTCTCTCTCTCTCTCTCTCTCTCTCTCTCTCTCTCTCTCTCTCTCTCTCTCTCTCTCTCTCTCTCTCTCTCTCTCTCTCTCTCTCTCTCTCTCTCTCTCTCTCTCTCTCTCTCTCTCTCTCTCTCTCTCTCTCTCTCTCTCTCTCTCTCTCTCTCTCAAAGCTTTTGTAAATGAACCCTCTGTGGTCTAAGGTGTTTTTGGGGTCCTTGAGATGTTCTGACATGCCCTGACATTTGTGCTTTTTTTCAGTTGCTTATAAACATATTAATGGAAAAGGTGTAATTACACTCTATTTAGCACAAACAGGGCTACCATAATATGTGAGCAACATGTATGTACATGTTTGTATTTTTGAGAGAATAATGTTTATGCATGGTTATTGAAAAAAAGAAAAATTTAAGTTTCTAAAATAAGGCCACAAAACACATACTAAATATGTGTCCACAAGACTTTTGACTAATGGATGTTGTTACCTAGAATTTTTGCTTCAAAATGATCTGAAAATCATCCTGCCTAATCATTCACATAAAACAATACATTGATTTAAACTTTGTAAGACACATTTTGTTTGGAAAGGCAATATGCGAGTGGGCGTGAATGATCATGAATAATGCTCTGATTCACACCTGAGAAGAAAATGACCCGCATAATGAGCTGCATAATGAGCCTTTCATTCAGCTGTGTCACTGAGAGTACCACAAGTAAAGAATGTGAGAACTTATTTTGAATGCATGCAAATTGTATAATATCCAAGGTAAACATTTCTAGTAACTATATGCAGTTAATTCTCATACTGTATTTTCAGAAAGTTTTGGAATATATCCTCTCCCCAAATGTGTCATTAATAAAAAAACAGTAATAAATAATTTAATGAGAAGGTTTATATTGACCTATTAAGATGTTGCTCATATCTACCTTGTAAATATATGTGTTGCTATTTTTAAACAGTTTTATTATTATATTATTATTTATTATTATTAAACAGTTTTCACATATAAATCAACAACAATTACAATTTTAACAATATTTCAAGTTTAATCTTTCTTTTTAAAAAGTATGCATTTTATCATACGTATTTCAAAGTTAAGGATTCTTTAGTTTGAATATTGGAACAAACACTATAATAACATCTTAGTTGATATTTCAATATACCTACTTTATTTTTGACAAAAAATAACTATATATTTAATATATGAGCAGAAATTGGTGAACAAAAGCTTTTTTGACGTGACAGTAGTCTTTTTTACAGTAAAAACTTTATAATCTATACAAAACTAATCAACAAAATCTTCATACATTCATACAACATTCATATTTCGTCTGTTTTACTCATCTCAGTATAGCAATATAGTTTGGTAAAAGCTAAACTAGTAGATGTGTTCATGTAAAAATAACGTTTACTAATTTAAGTGCAAGTGTGAATGAACGGCACAGATGCGTGCTGTTGTTTACTACAGCTGTAGTAAACATCTGTGCCATTCATTCTCACACAGACACGCGATTCATATTTAAACAGTCTTTTTGCGAGCTGTAGTAAGCAACATCGTACATTTGTGCTTTCATTCATTCACACGCAGACACGTGATTCATATTTAAACACTATTCTTAAGTGCTTTGTTCTAATCGCGAAATGCAATAGTGTCTGTAAACCACAAAAATAAAGAACTTACTACAATCCTCAGCTGGATCCGTTGCTCCTCGAAATGAAACTAAACCACACTTCTGAGGTATATTTCCCAGGATTATTATTACGATAGTATTATTCCTCACAGAGAAGCAAGACGACGTAAAGTGCACATAAAATAAACTTGATGTGTTTTTTCCAGCTGATGTGGGCGATGATACGTTTGCATGGATCGCCTCAGATCATTTGTGTTTGAATAGTGCGTGCTCTCCGTGGGCGTGGTCACATTAACACTTAATGAGATGAAATGAGAACGACTGACATCTCTCTCTTTTCATACAGATTACATAAACTGAGAATATTTGTTTTTTATAAAAAAAATATTTCATTTAAAAGAAGAGAATTCAAGCTATATGCCGGTGTGTCTGTATGCCTGTGGGACTGAGTATTCGCTGAGTTATGGTTCATTTTCGGACGCGTTTCAGAATGGACTTCACTGACAGAGAGAAGGCAGAACTCGCATCATGTTTATTTTTCTTTATTTGGAAAAAAGCACAACAGTTTGTTTTTATTGTGAGTATACACATAAAAATAGACACTTAACAGGATGATGAATGATGTATAACACTTATATGTAAGATCAAAATCAACAGAGTATTTTGAGTCTCTTTTGCACTGATTAGAAAAAAAGCGAGCAGATCACGCCGGCATTATTGTCCGACCCCAGGGGGTTAATGCCTAAACAGGTTCTTATTCCTTGAGCTTAACTAATTTTACACTGTAAAATTCTACTTATTGTGACAGTTCTAAAAATGTGATGCATTTATTGACGATGGATTTTTTTTTTCTTCTTCTTCTGCAGGTCATATTACTCTACTAGAATGTATAACCAGTTCATTCGCAAGCCTTTGTAATACTCAGGTTGCTGAATTTCTTATGTTATGCAGGGTCAACTGAAAGATAATGTTGCATCTCGCTGCTGACCTTATAATAGGTTACAATAAAAGCATAAGACTCCATTGAAAGGCAATTTTAATGTTCCATACTTAGATGTTTTCACCCCAAGTGAAAGTGGGCTCTTTTCCCCACTCTAGATTCAATCAACAACCCATTTCATCATACAAGAAGGCCCCCAGACACCATCTGTGCGTTTGAGCAAGCCTCCAATAATGTCAGTTTAATTCAGAATTCCTTCTATTTGGACCACTGGAGAGCCCCTGAGGTCGCCTCTCTTTGTCAGCTCTCTACTTTAACCGAGGTTTTATATATATGGATATGAGGAAATCTTTATCAAATTAGTAATGACCTCAATCAATCTCACTGCATCAGGACATTTAGATGTTACTAATAGCGTTTTCATCATAGGCACACAGACCTGTCATTGACAACAAACCAGAAATGTGTTTCTTTTAAATAAGTCATATTACACTGTATTATCTTAGAATTACTACATTCACTAATAATTAAAATTTGGTAATACATAAATATATTACAGTTTTCTTTTAAAAGATGTAAGAGTGGTGTATACTTGCACACATTGGCATGCAAGCTTTGCACTAGTTTCACCAAACAGAATTGCAAAAATACTGACTTTTTCAAATGGTTTTTCCAAACACTCCCACTGGTCGGATAAAAAGGTTTTGCTGTGTCGGGTTGGTCTGAGCTTGTGTTTCTTCAAAGCACTGTCAGCCAAAAATGTTCGCAATTTCTGTCTTTAATAACATTCTGTGATTCCCAAAACCATAGTTCCAATGAACATTTTCAAGCAAAATGGAGTATGAAAGGCATACAAAAAAAAAAAGGTAAATAAAAATAGCGAAGCAGTTCCCTTTCAGTACGTCGAATGTGTCGACTGATTGGAATCATGCCTAGGGAGCCTGTCATCTTCGAGTATAGATAAAACGAGCCAATGCACACATTGGCGTGCAAGCTTTGCATCTACGCTTCAGCCCGCAGCGCAGATATAAATACGGAAGTGGATGTACACACCACTTGTCTTTCGCTTCGGAGCCGATCGATCTTCATGACGGTGTTTCTGAAGAGTGTTGATTCATTCAACAAGCGAGTGTCGTGCTTCTTCAGGGATTCTCTCCCGGTGCTGTTGGTTCTACAGCATGAGTGCAGTGGTGGTCGCGAGCCTTCTGAGCTCTCAACTGCTGTTTTAACAGCATTCCTTTTTGCGTTTGTTTGTCTGACGGCTGGTTGAGGGCGAAGAAAGTGAGTGCTTCACTGGTACAGGCTGCTCCATCCCTGTCAGTGTTGCCGAGATCATTCCCCTGTATGCTCCGACACTGGTGAGAGTTTTTAATTTCCTGAAAGAGCAACATGGGTGCATTTGCGTCTTTTTCAAGATGTGATTCCACCTGTGCATTTCTGGATGCGGTCGTTCCCTGTCCCCCTCTGACGGTCACATTAGGTGCATCATGTGATTGGGATTACAGCATGCTGAAGCAGCTTTTGTGGATAGTTCATGTTCTCATTGCGAGAACATGACTATCGCGGTGTTGAGATCGAGACTTGCTTTCGTCTGTGAATGTGGAGTCCCCATTACCACGCCCCACCCTAGGGTGCTGTGTGGGATGGGTGATCAGAGGATCATAGTGATGGCTTCCCCGCCCGGTAACCAATCCCACCTCACTCCTCTATCACTCCGCAGCCAGGGGAGCCCCCCATTGAGCGCGCTGGTCCCTATGTAATGGACCGACAAGCCATTTCAATTGGGGACCCTCCAGAGAACAGGATGCTGATTGCAGCATCGGAGGGTGAGTTGGCGTCTGGAGATGATGACTTGGCTGCGTTATCTCCCTCTGGGAGTGTAACGTTGCCCGAGCTAGATCCAGAAATGTCAGCTATGCTGAAGCGGGCCGCCGAGACTGTCAGGCTCTCGTGGAATCCTCCATCGTGTCCCTAACAGTCTCTGTTTGATGATTGGTGTCTTGGGGCGGCCACGCTGGTTCTCAGCCCGCCGCCCCAGTGCCTTTCTTTCCCGAAGTGCATGGAGAGCTTACCAGGTCGTGGACGGCACCTTTCTCTGCCAGAAAGTCCCTGAGTAGCTTTCTCCTCCCTCACTACCCTTGACGGAGGAGCGGTGAAGGTTTACGAGGTTAAGTGGAGTGGTCTGTCGCAACACCCCTGTGTCCGGCGGCTGCTGCCTCTTGCACGGGGGATCCTCGTCTCCCCTCTAAGGCCTGTGAGTTCTCGTCCGTTCTTACGGGAGAGCTTACAAAGCCTGTGGGTAAGCCGCTTCCTCTTTGCATGCCATTGCATTGCTACAGGTCTACCAGGCCAAGGCACTCATGGACATGCACAAGAGTAGCCCAGACCGTGCACTCATAGGTGAGCTCCGCACCGTAACCGACCTTGCCCTCCGGTGCACGAGCGTTGCGGTCAACTGGGAAAAGAGTAAACTCGCCCACGGGCTGAGGATCTCTTTTGCCAGTAAGGAGATGGACTACGTCTACGTTGAACGTGAGCGACTAAAAGGGAACGTCTCGGTAACCTATGTGACCCTCATTCCCTGAAGGAGGGAACGGAGACGTAGTCCCGTCGCCACTATTGCTTGAGCACCACTGACTTCTGGGCTCCGCTCGGCTCCTCAGCGAAAAACAAGTGGTGCATGCATCCACTTCTGTACTTATACCCATGCTGCGGGGTGGAGCGTGGATGCAAAGCTTGCACACCAATGTGTGCATTGGCTCGTTTTATCAATACTCGAAGATGACAGGCTCCCTAGGCGTGATCCCAAACAGTCGACACATCGAATACGTCTCCGTTCCCTCCTTCAGGGAACCAGGATTGCATACATAACCAAGACGTTCTTAGATGCCACTTTGTTATTTACAGAAATAATCTGATATTAATTAAAAACAATAGTATTTTATAAATTATATGTAAATACGTTTTATAGTACCATAGAGCTGCAGTGTTTACACTTTTCGGGGAAATCAACGCATGAATATTGAGCTGGGATGGGTAAAAAAGTATTTTACTGTTGAAAAGAAAAATACAAATCTCAAGAGAGCAAAGTAAAATATTACCAAGTACTTGCTGGAACCAGTCCCCATGTGCCCCTTGTTGTAAATAACAGAACTAGTAGATCAAAACAAGTCATAATTTATCAAACTGTATTGCTCTCAAATATGTTATTCAGTTCAGGACCTGGGGCAACACTTTTCTATTTATGATGTAACCACTTCACAGTCACTAAAATAACTTAAATAAATTCATCTGTTGAAACCATTCTTTTCCGCAACTTTGCTATTACAGCTAATGAAAAGCATCAGCAGGATTTATTGGCTTAATGACACAATATATCACATCATTAATCAGCTTATCATGCTATAAAGAGCTATAGCTTTTATATGCATTTAAAGCTTTGTTTGTTTCATAACCTAATGAACACATTTCAGCAAAGATACTTCAGAGAAAGTATATTGATTGCTTTATTTACTTACTGTAAGAGCAACATAATGTGTTGTGCAGGACTTGTGGGCAACTTGCCCATTAGAAAGAAAAATCACACGAGTTCTCTTTAATATCTCAATTGTTTCTGTAGACTGCAATGGTATTAAATGGCAAGTACTTTTATGTATTCATTATTTTTATCCAATACAAAGTTGCAAAACAGTCCCAATAGCTCAGCAAAGCATGGGTTACCTGGGGTTGTATGTATAAAGTAAATTTTTTGTCATAAGTGTGCCAAAATTCTAAGAATTATGTAATTTTAGTTTGATTCATAAAGGTTCTTAAGTGTGAAGACTAGGTTTCAGCTCCTAAATTATTTAAGAGTGCTGGTGAGGTATCCTTACCTAGTTAGGAGTAACAAGATGGCAGCAAAGAGGAGGAGATACACACTTTCCAACAAACATTTATTGTATTGGAGTTATGTATGTATATTATGTTATGATAACAGGGAGTTAAATAAACTATACTTGATTGTAAAGGTATTCTTTTTGTAATTGACCTTGTAAGAAATTGAATAACTCATCCCACTCTACAAATCAATGCTCTGACTGCAGTAATGAAAAGTAATAATGACATTTTTTGGCAACTGGAAAAATGCAGCAGTGCACCGGTGACGACTTGGGGCCCATCAGTCCACAGTAAGCAGGGTCTTAAATAGCACCATTGTGGCATTAACCACACCAAACATAGTAGTGACCAGAAGTAATGAAAGTGCGAAGGATTTTGTTTTGTTTTTTGTTTTTAATGAACTTACAAGTTCCCTTAAACTGCATAAAAATGTGAGGAAAATATTTTATTTTTGTATATTTCAAAATATGAAGGAAGAACAAAAACTTAAAGGGCACCTATTATGCAAAATTCACTTTTACATGGTGTTTGAACATAAATGTGTGTTGGCAGTGTGTGAGCAAAACCACCCTAGAATGATAAAAATCCACCCAGTAGTTTTTTTACTATCTCAATAAATCATAAGCACTGTCTCAAGAACACCCTGTTCTAGATTTCCCTCATTGTGACGTAGAATTGAGCTAAGCCCCACCGACGTGATTTGATTGACATCTGGTTTTGGCATAGACCCCGCCCTCGGTGATCTGCATCCTCCATTGTTTCAACGACAGCCGGTAATGTCTCCTAAGAAGTGTAGGTGTTCTGTTGTGGGATGTAAGAATGGACATACTAGTCTTCACTGACATCAGAGCCACCGAAAACGCAGCGGATGGATTTTATTTATGAAGAAAAGGCACCACTTAAACTTCCTAAATACGAGATTCATTTTCTGACTGACTGTTTATAGTGAACGAGGGTCAAAGTTAATCCTCAAGTGTGGATCGTTGCCTACTGTTCGCGATCCAACGTCACCTCCAGAAGAAGTAAGTGTATTTTATGATTTTTTGAGCAAATAGTCATTTCAATCGATGTCAGCCAGTTCAACAACAAATGCGTCTAAAGCTATTTATTGTCGTCGTCATAGGATGTCTCAACAAACAACGTCAGACAGTTTTATGTCACGTAGGCATTTTTTTGCAGCATTTACAAATGTAAATAAATCAAGGTCTGCTCTATCTCCATAGACAGTATAGGCTATATAAACGTCTATCTCCCTCCCCTTAAGAAATAAATAAATACATTGTTTGTACTTTGTTTCTAGCAAACGTTATCACAGTAGTGTGTGTGTGTGTGTGTGTGTGTACTAGTTTCAAAAAATTGCGCGAACGTTATCACAGTTCGTGTGTGTGTGTGTGTGTGTGTGTGTGTGTGTGTGTGTGTTGCACATCCATAATGGCAAAGGGGACGCGATTAAAACTTTGTAAGTACATAAATGTATGAAATAACCATTCCGAGACGTTTAGTCCATTCTCATTCGTGTTTATTCTGTGCCGGAGTCTCTGTCTTCATCATCTGGGTCCAGCAGCAGGGCGGGGATATGCAGCTCATTTACATTTAAAGTGGTAGACGCCAAAACAGCTCTTTTTAAAACAGGCCCCAAAAATGACATTTTCAAATGGTTATAATAAATTAACTGTGGGGTATTTTGTGCTGAAACTTCACAAATGCATTCTGGGGACACCCAAGACCAATATTACATCTTCTAAAAAGGGGCATAATAGGTGCCCTTTAACTTAGTGAAGGTTTTTATTTGACAAAAAAAAAAGAGGCAAACTACAACTACAGATTTTAGAAAAACAAAAAAGCTCCAGGAAAAATAATACATTGACAACAATCAGTTATTAATATTTCACTGGTTCTCTCTTGTTTTGCATGTGTTCTTTGCACAATTTGGTATGTTTTAGTGCTTCGTCACAAATAAAACAATTGACTCAAAGCACAACTATGCAATATGCTAACAAAATCTATAATAAATTTTTAATAATATTTGGATAAGGGTGAATATGTCAATTTTCATAGGCTGCTCAACACTTTTGGCCACTATGTATGGCAGTATATTTATTTATTATATTTATACCCGTACAGCCACTATGTACGGGTATAAATACGAAAGTGGAATGCGCTCACCAATTGTTTTTTCGCTGAGGAGCCCGGTCAGCGGTGGTACAGTATTAGTGGCTAGGGGACTATGTCTCTGTTCCCTCCTTCAGGGAACGAGGGTTACATAAGTAACCGAGATGTTCCCTTTCAGTCGGGCACGTTCGACATAGTCTATGTGTCGAATGATTGGGATCCTACTAAGTCGCCACTAGTGTTGCCACCTTCCAGTGCCTAGACAAAAGCCTCCAGATCTTCAGCACTTGGGAAGACAAGCTCTGCCAAGGGAAAACATAAGATCACCGTAGGGATCACAACATATGGACCCTACCTAACACAAGTTACACAAGCATACAAGTGATAGGTCTAGTATCGGACGCTCCACCAAATCCAACACTGACGGGGTGAGGAGGAAAATGTGCCTTCTCCTCCTCTCTGCTGCCATCTTGTTACTCCTAACTAGGTTAGGATACCTCTCCAGCACTCTTAAGTAATTTAGGAGCTGAAAAGAACACTTAGGAACCTTTATGAATCACACGTATTATTAAGTTTAGGAATAAGAGTAAAATAATGAAATTCTTAGAATTTTGACACACTTTAGACTAAAATTTTACTCTGAGTGGCTTTATACATACGGCCTCTGGTCAAGAACTGCCCACTTAGGGTACGTTTACACGACAATGATAATAAAATAATGAAATAAAATAAAAACAGAAGTTTTTCAACGGTTTTCCTTTGTACTGAAGACAACGTTGCCAAAATGATCCCCATTCACACAGATGTGCCAAAATGATTAAAAACACTGTATTATGCTGCCAGGTCAGTTAGCAATGTCACTCTGTAAAGAAACACTACGCGCCGATCGACTGAACACACAATATGCGTGCACATGACGTCAATGTTTTCTCAAATTCAAGTCTTTGTTGTTTGCACGGAGATGGTAATGGTATCGTTTTCAAAAACTTGCCCAAAACCCAGTTGTCATGTAAATGAAAAGCCAAAATGCATTAAAAAAACAATTTGAAAACGGTATAGTGTAATAAACAAGAGGCTGTTTGTCAATCATGCTAAGTGGACAAACCAGCTTGTCTCACTTTTGCATGCAGTTTAGGTGCAGGCTAAAATACATGATACCACAGTAATAGATTGCAGAGGGAATTCATTCTAATTATTTTACAGTGGTCTTCAAGAATGTTTGTATTTACAGACAATAGGCAGTGCTTTGTGGATAGTTTGCTTGTTCAAACACAATTAAGAATATCTTTCAAATAAATTAAGCCATCAACCTTGCAAACCTTAGTAAATCCAGAGATTAATTGTTTTAGCAGTGCTCTGCAGCTGTACACACTGTGCATTCCATGAGCAATTTGAATAACTTCAGAAAAATTTCCCTTATAATATATCAGTGTCCTATATTTCTGCCATCTGTTTTAAATCAGAACTACAGTAGTATTGCAGTGAATATTTTATGAATTAAATTTATGAGTGTTTTTTTCAGTCAGAAAAACAGCATACTTAAGAACACAGAGAACAAACATAACAATTGATGAAATTAATATTTACCTACAATTAATTGAAACAAAAGGTTACTTTTTTTTGAGAGATAACTGAAAATCGAGTACTGCGTCCTGTGAATGAGGTGTTGTTCACAAGAAAAGTGTTTTGTTCTGCTCTGGTGTTTTTAGCTCAAGAATGCATTTGGTCTGAGGGTCTGTATGTCTTACCAGGTTTAGACTATGGTCTCTGTTAGCCAATAGTTACAGTATGTGTATGCTACACATAAAAAATGCTTCTATGAAAGCTATTTTTTTTTGCCTGTGGGAACATACTCCAAGATCCCCAACAAAACCTGGTCAGGCGTCCGAGGGCCCAGATTAAATTATCCTTTGTTCCTTACCACTGGTCTTGAAAAAAAATAAAAAATAAAAAAATAAAAAAACATTTCTAGAGATACACTGATACAACCTTTTAATTTACTAATCTGATTCCGATAACCAAATTCTCTGTATCGGCCAATTCCGATCTTGATCTGATAATATTTTTCTTGATTAGTTTAGAATCTACCTATCTGTCTGGGTAAAAAAATTAAAATAAATAAATATATACACACAGTATTGTGCAAAAGTCTTAGGCATTTTAATACCATTTTAATATTAAGCATTCACTATTACACAAAGTCTTTCTGGTGGGCAGTTAAGCACCATCTGAACAGAACTTGTGTCTGCAATTGGTCTCCAATTTGTCCCATTTATAGTGGGGTCAGAGGGTGGATTGTAGTTGGCCAACAGAGAAACTGCTCACAGCCAACTTGAGGTTGCTCTCTGGGTTTGTGCTGAGGACGAATCCAACATAGTTGGTCATAAAATACATATATCAAAACCAGAGGATTTTCCTCAGAGGAATCAAGGGAGGCAGTTCCTCCTAAAAAAAAATTGAGATACAGTACAAAAGCTACACTGTCTTCAAGAAGTCATCTACAGCTCGCCATTAAGGTACGCTCGCCAGAGAATGGTGCCTGGATTGCTGCTCCTCTGTAGCATTCTGGTAGTATGACATTTTTCTTTCAGATGCCTTCGGGACCACTGTGTTTCTGTAAGGGCAACACCCACTCAGAAGCACCTCAATCAGAGTGTAATTACACCTTTGCCATTAATATGTTTATAAGCAACTGAAAAAAGCACAAATGTCAGGGCATGTCAGAACATCTCAAGGACCCCAAAAACACCTTAGACCCCAGAGGGTTAATGACTCAAACTTTGATGTACATCACCTTCTCTTAGAATGCAGTGTGGATGTGTTATATCTGTCTGAGTATTAATGAACAGAAAAGAGGTAAGGCAGATTTGAGATAGCGTCATAAATCTTCCCCACAGAGGAAACTCCCGCCAGAAAGTCCACCCTTCTCATTGGTCAAGCAAACCCAGAGAGGTGTGGCCATTCTCAGGCTTTATTAGAGACAGACCACAGTGACCGCCCTCTTTCTTAGCTCGTCTCATCCGGCTACAACACTGCTTCTGCTGATACTGAGGGGAACCCCTCCCCCCACCGGGGCCCAGGGCCCTGGGCCCAGCAGGCCGGAGCACCGCCTACCATGCTTTCATACTACCAAAGGGAGACAGAAGGCCGTGTCTCCAATCCAGAAAACTGCAACTTTACCATCACTGAATGGACAACGATCAATTCCGGGCCTTCTCGGCACTTCAGGATGCCGTGCCGTCCAGCGTGCCCTCAGCAGGCCAGGGCCGCAGGCTTCGACTCACAACAGCCATGTGCTCGTCGAAACCACCATGCAAGCTCATCATCATCTTCTCCATCAAGCAGAGAAGGAAACGATGGCAACTTGCACCATGACTTTTGACACTCACAGACTCATCAACAAACTCGATTTTCAACAACTTCAAGAATTGTCCGCGCACACAAACTATGAAAGTATCAATTTAATGAGGTGTTCTGAAAATGATAAGCTGGTGGTTCTTTTCATACTTAAATAGATCTTTTCCATAGTTCTATTTCCTGCTTCCGGTTCCATAACACTCACCACTTTACCTATGCATGTATGTATGGATGAATGTATGTATGTTTGTTTGTTTGTTTAGTTTAATTATGTTTGTGATTTAGTTAATAAAACTTGTGCACAATTATGCATTTGGTTTCTGATTCTCTGCTTGCATACAAAGTCCCTTTTATGATCTTGATCTTGTTACATGCTCTAAGTGCTATACATGCAAAGGAATAATTATTTTTCAGTGACCATGAAAGATACACTTTTCTTAGAATAAATGAATAATCAAAGTGTTCATTGGAACTGATTAATTGATTGTAATATTAATTTAGCTTACCTCAAAGTTAATCTAATTAACTGACCCAAATATTAATAATTAATCATAATTGGTAATTATGGATTATTATCAATATTTCCCCCTTTGAGCTAATATTGTTACATAAGGTAACAGGAGACGTTATCGGTTGTAGCAACAATGACATCTGGTCAGCTGCTTTCCACATTAAGTGAAACACAAGGGTGTCGAACACATCTTCTTTGTCCAACTAATGGAAACAAACTAATTTAGAGGTTTTTAGAATCGCTTGGAAAGACAGTACGTCACGCTATAAAAAGGCCCTAAAAGCGGCCAGGGCTGAGCATCTCCGCAAACTAATAGAAAATAACCAAAACAATCCTAGGTTCTTATTTAACACCGTGGCTAGACTAACAAATAAACAAGCGTCACCTGAACAAAATATTCCGTTACAGTTTAGTAGTAATGATTTCATGAATTTTTTCACTGAGAAAATAGAAAACATCAGATCCACAATTGTAAACGTTCAATCTTCAATCGCGCCTTATAATTCAGCCTCGATTATCACCCCGCAAGAACAATTACAGTGCTTTACAACTATAGAACAAAAAGAGTTAAATAAATTTATCATTTCCTCTAAAACAACAACATGTTTATTAGATCCCATACCAACTAAACTATTGAAAGAAGTGTTACCTATAGTGGAAGAGCCTCTCCTCAATATTATTAACTCGTCTTTATCTTTAGGTCATGTTCCAAGAACATTTAAATTGGCAGTTATAAAACCACTAATTAAGAAACCACAATTAGACCCAAATAACCTAGCAAATTATAGACCCATTTCAAATCTTCCTTTTATGTCCAAAATATTAGAAAAAGTTGTGTCTGCCCAACTGGGCTCTTTCTTGCAAGAAAATGACACCTATGAAAAGTTTCAGTCTGGGTTCAGGCCGCATCATAGCACTGAAACTGCGCTCGTTAAAATCACAAATGATTTACTCTTAGCTTCTGACCAAGGCTGTATCTCAATACTAGTTTTACTTGATCTTAGTGCTGCGTTCGATACTATAGATCACACAATACTCTTAGATCGGCTACAAAACTATACCGGTGTTCAAGGACAAGCATTAAGCTGGTTCAGATCATACCTATCTGACCGCTACCATTTTGTCTATTTAAACGGAGAAAAATCGATCATAACTCCAGTAAACTATGGAGTTCCGCAAGGATCTGTGTTAGGCCCTCTATTATTCTCAATATATATGCTGCCACTTGGAAATATTATAAGGAAACATGGAATTAGTTTCCATTGTTATGCTGATGACACTCAACTATATATTTCATCACGGCCGGATGAAAACGCTAAATTATCCAAATTGACAGAGTGTGTTAAAGATATAAAAGATTGGATGACGCACAATTTTCTTTTATTAAATCCAGATAAGACAGAGGTAATACTTATCGGTTCAAAAAACCGCCCACAAAACCTCCTTCAATACAACTTTAACATAGTAGGGTGTCCTGTTACTTTATCCTCTACAGTAAAAGACCTGGGTGTTATATTAGATTGTAACTTGTCTTTTGAAAATCATATTTCATATGTTACAAAAACAGCCTTTTTTTCACCTTAGAAATATTGCTAAATTACGTAACATGCTATCTGTTTCTGATGCAGAAAAGCTAGTTCATGCATTCATGACCTCGAGACTAGATTACTGTAATGCTTTATTAGCTGGTTGTCCTGCATCCTCAATAAACAAGCTACAGTTAGTCCAAAATGCCGCCGCTAGAGTTTTTACTAGATCAAGAAAGTTTGACCATATAACACCAATTTTATCATCACTACATTGGTTACCTATAAAGTTCCGTATTAATTACAAGGTATTGCTACTGACTTATAAAGCCCTAAACGGCTTAGCTCCAGTTTATTTAACGGATCTTCTATCGCCCTATAATCCATCGCGCTCTTTAAGATCACTAAATTCGAGGCTTCTGGTCATACCTAGGATATCCAGATCCACCAAAGGAGGGAGAGCATTTTCACATTTAGCACCAAAACTCTGGAATAGCCTTCCTGATACTGTTCGTTGCTCAGATTCGCTCTCCCAGTTTAAAACTAGATTAAAGACGCATCTCTTCAGCCAGGCATTCATATAATATTTTAATCTTACAGTTAAATCCGGTCTCTACTTCATAAACGCCAGAGGAGAACTGGCCCCCGACTGAGCCTGGGTTCTCCCAAGGTTTTTTTTTTTTTTCTCCATTAGGTCACCTAATGGAGTTTTTCGGTTCCTTGCCACTGTTGCCTTTGGCTTGCTCAGTTGGGGATACTTAATTTGATTAATCGATTCAACAGTGCTATTGATCTGCATTACCAAACGTGGATGTTTTACACCAGAAACATACACTGATGTACTATTTTATTTAATACTGTGAAGCTGCTTTGATACAATCTGTATTGTGAAAAGCGCTATATAAATAAAGTTGACTTGACTTGACTTGACTTAGGAAGACAGCTCTCGTTAATTATTCCCTACGGGGTAATTCACCAGCGCCCGTGTGGCTGGAACCCCCCCAGTTCAGCATGAACTCCCCATGACTTTATAGACTCGTGACATTCCAACGCACACACACAAACACACTCTGGACTTTGAAACAGAAATCCCTTACATAACAGGCCATTACTAAATGTTGATATGTATTCCTGTGTTTCTCAAGTGTCGTCACTTGCCATAACGGAAACACTGACCATTTTATTGTGTGTTTAATCAAACTATATTTGTGTGTAATTATGCATATGAATGTAACGTTATGTTTCTCCTATCTTTACCTGTCATCTTTGGTATCTGTCTGACCGTCCTGTTTTAATTCAACCAGTCACACATAGGAGATTACAGTAAAATGTATTGTTCTGTGTGTACAATCTTAAGAGGAAATATGAATTCTATCTCTCATAAGACATATGGTCAAGGTAGGCGTTTCTTCACAAACAAAGAAACTTTTTTCCCGCCTCAGATCAGAAGATCTGATTTGCTGTTGTCCCAAAAAGAGGGCGTAAACAGATGTCTTTTAAAAAGAAGAGACCTCCACCTCTCGTTCTCTCTCACCCCTCTTCTCACCCTTCTCCTCCCAACGGAATCAGCTGGACCAGGCCTTGCCTTGGTCTCTCTCTCTGGGACGCATACCCCTGCGTCATGTAGGAGCTGCCCTGCCGTCTTTTGCAACTAAGTTCATCCTCGCCTTTCCCCTCCACAAGGGAAATGATCGGAACTTTCTCGGTAACGTTAAATTCAAGTGAGCCTTTACATCGTCTTGCGAAACGACACCGGAAGACGACGCTAGACGCAAACCAGCCGGACCCGTGCACACGCGCGTCCTTTTTCCAGCATCCCACTGAAAGAGTACAAAATCTTGAAAGTAATTTTGATCTCTCTCTAAAGCTGATTTCAGGTGTCTGGCTCTTAGGTCTGTGAATCAAGTTACCCTCTTTTCTCTTCTCTCGATATCCTTCCTTCTTTCTTTCTTTCTTTATTTCATTTATTCTGATCACGTTATGTCTTATGTTCTTGTCTGGTTAAATGTTTGTTTGTTTTATTGTTTGCATTTTTACGTACGTTTATATTTGTAGCTCATATAATCTCTCTAGTTTTGCATTTATTAAAATCCATTTATACTTTTCACTGTCTCTGTGTTTGAAAACCCACCTTATAAAGTCAATGAAATTAAAAGATCTAATTAAGCTACAAGCTCGATATTATAGACTACATTGAGTAGTTTTAATTAATAAACTCAGAAAGTTTGATGTTCGTGGCCAGAAGATAAACTTTCTTGGAGTTTGTAAATACCCCTTCCTAACTGTGATAATCTTACATTTATTCGCTGGACGAATGACTGATGACCAGACCAGTTACGGAACAAGGTAATCTCGATAATTGATAAAGTAAATGTACATGCGATTTCTGAATTATTATGACCATGAGTTATGATTATTAATATTTCCAAAATTCCCTATATCCTTGAGCTAATTCGCATTTACCCAGAGTCGTTTATGTTACACGGTCCAGTTTCAGAGTGCTAAATATGGTAACATTGACAAATTTGCTTGTCTATTAATGATAGTGATAAACACATTTTAGGAATTAACTGATTCCCTTACATTTTCAGGACTCACATGCTTGCTATATGCTGGCCAAAGGTTTGTGTCTACATTTCAACACGTGTGAAGTTTATTTATTCGTGTGCTTCTGAAATTAAACATTATATATACAAGTGATTTTCAGACAGTTGACCTATTACTATTTTCGTCTCATGGACTACATGAAATGAAAATAGAAATCACTTACACTCAAAATAATTGTTGCTCAAACAGCTCGACCTGCATAAATTGAAAACTAACCAAACAGGAAGACAATATACACTGGAGACTTGATAGACAGCAGAAAACGTCTCTGGTTACTTACGTAACCTATGTCCTCTGAATAGGGAACGAGACGCTGCGGATAGCGCAGTGGGAACTTTAGGGATATTCTCTGAATGTGCCGATTGTCTGAAGCCCTATAGAATCACGCCAATTCATTGGCTGATGGCGCCCGCGCAATCTGGCTCCGCCCCGACGCTTTTACATCGCATCATTACATATTCGCGCGCGCCATCTGCTCCTCAGATTTCTCTGCCGAAAAGAAAAACTGTCAGCAGCGCGAGGAGCTTGGCAGCTAACGCAGCGTCTCGTTCCCTATTCAGAGAACATAGGTTACGTAAGTAACCAGAGACGTTCTCTTTCATAGGTTCACTCAACGCTGCGGATAGCGCAGTGGGAACGGACTACCAAACTCGCCAAGCTAGAGCGCTTTCAATGACTGGTACATAAAGAGACAACAACCAAGATGAGTTCAAACAGAAAGAACCTGGGAACCCGGGGTCATGTCAAGATCCAAATTATAGAACCTTACAAAAGTGTGCGGAGAGGACCAGCCTGCCGCAACACAAATGTCCTCCAAAAGTGCTCCTCTAAAAAGAGCTTGAGAAGATGCCACACTTCTGGTGGAATGTGCTCTAATGCTAAGAGGTGAAGGCAAGCCACGCACCTCGTAAGCCAACGAGATAGCTTATGTGACCCAGTGAGAAATCCTCTGCTTTGATGCAGCAAGCCCACGGCGGCCAGCACCGAAGCAAACCAGAAGCTGGTTAGATTTCCTCCAACCGCCTGAGCGGTCTACATATATCTTAAGAGAACGAACTGGGCAGAGCAAGTTAAGCTTCCTATCTTCCTCAGAAGAAAATGGAGGAGGGTGGAAAGCGTTAAGATTAACCACCTGCGAGCGGAAAGTTGTGGAAAGAACTTTAGGGACATACCCTGGTCTCGGCCTCAAGGAAACCTTGACCAAGCCAGGAGCAAAGTCCAAGCAAGACTCGCTAACAGAAAGAGCTTGTAAGTCTCCTACCCACTTTAATGAGGACAAAGCCAACAAAAGAGAAACCTTGAGAGTCAGAATCCGCTCCGGAGCTGACTCCAAGGGCTCAAAGGGGGCCTTCGTCAAACCCTCTAGGACAACAGAAAGGTCCCATTAGGGAACTCTAGGGGAGCGAGCCGGATTCAGGCGCTTAACCCCACGCATGAAGGCCGAAACTAACCTTAGTTTCCCCAGGGGAATCTCGTCCGATTCCCTATGTGCTAAAAGAACAGGACACAAGGGCTTGTTCTTTCTGCAGGGGAAATCTGCTAATTAGCTGTTGAGAAAGACTGACATTTCCTCTTGCTGACTAATTTAAAATTATATATATATATATAAGGGGGGGCAAGAAAGGATGACAGTGTCTGTCGGCCACAACCGAAGACCAATTTTGACCCAGGAAAAACAATAATTTTGACACCTTAGCAAACAAGTGATTGCGCCTTCTTTAGAGAGTTATCTAGTCACAAGTTTGTGGTAAAATGCAATTGGGTTGTCGAGGTCAAAACACTATACTGTAAGCTGTGAATCAAATAAACTTATTATAAATAATGTTATGTCATTTTTTTACTCTTACACTGAATGTTTGGATTTTGTGAAGGTGTGGATCATTTTTTATTAATATTTAATATAATAAAGTTCTGTGTAACGAATTATTAACCCCCCCCCCCCATATATATATCTCATTTATTCATCACTTGATGTGACAGTTGAAGAAGCCTTGTGAGAGGTTTGTAAAGATAAAGACAAAAACAAATTGTCTCATCTCTGTCTAAGTGCAAATAGCCATTAGTTCATAATCACAGAGCCCTTTTCCCTCTCTCTGTGTTTACCACTTACTGAATAAATGCATGTCAATGCACTTTAGAATGTGCACTGCATGTCTCAAGTTGTTGTTGTTTTTTTATCCTTATTTATTCACTCCTATGCATATGCTCAGAGTCCTTGCCAAAACATAAAGTTTTAGAACTCTAGCTGGAGAATAATAACCAAGGCTTTAAGTACACTCTGGGAAGATATGTTTAACCCTGATTATACTTGGTCCATTGCCTGTGTGGATTTTCCTTTTTAATTCTGCAAATAAGTCTTAAGAAAGTTAGTTCACTTGACAGAAAGGAAACATATGATTTGTACAACAGTTTCCTGATCCTCATTAATTAATGTCATCATAAAATAATTGAACCGAATCGTCAGGAGCTTCATCAGTTTGGGTTTTAAATATACTGTTCCATAACACAACAGCTGGCACTCTTAATTATCCACATGGAGCCCTGCATACATAAAATAAATATACGTTGATTAATGCCAAATGTGTCATTTCCTCATTCTGCACTTACATTCAATTACCTGTACAATAAAATGCAAATTATGATCAAATCATACTTCATGATAATTAATCAAAAATAAAGGCAAAATTACTCAAGACTACACACAGCCATCAGATTTAATAATACATTAGGAAAGGATGGGATATGTGAAATATATATTTAAAAGTAAAATTTCCAAGTGGAAAAAAGATTACTTGATGTTTCCTGTGAAGGCAACTTGTTTGCTTCTGAAAGAACTTGAATTCAGACCAGCTTCAAAGGCATCATAATGTCACATCTGGACTGGAACAAATTCAAGTGAACTTTAGAGATAATCAAGCAACAAGTGTGTGATTGCTGCACCACTAATGGCAGCACATGGAATTGCAAAAGGTAATGACTGTTCCAACAGGTTTCCCAAATGATTTAGCCATCTTCCATTGGTTGGACAAGAAGATCATCCTGCTCCAAAATAATGACACTGCTCAATGTTTCTGGGCCAGCTCGATTGGATTTTCCAACCAACAAACAAACAAACTATTTTGAAAGTAGAACAAAGTCACATAATTTGCACTTTTGGTGCGCACCAAACAAGTGGACCAATACCCCTGAAAAAGTGGGTCTCAGTCTGCTTCCAAACAAACTCTGCAGTTCGACTGAAATATAAACACAACACGGACCAAATACATTTTTTTAACATGGACCAAAGACATCTAAACAAACCAAAAACAGCACATGATGTCACACGATGCAACCCTAAAAAGGACAGAATGCTCAATCATACCAGCTTTTTTCTTATTATAGGAGCGATGTTGACCATTACATTTCGGTACTGGCGTTGGAACCTTGCAGCAGATCTTCATTTGTGTGTGCGACAGAAGAATTCCTGGCACTGATTCCTTTACATATGTTTTAAGTTCTAAACACATACAATGAGCACGTTTAGCCTAGCATATTAAAGATTTTTTTTCATTTTTTATTTTTTTTTTTATCTCGGGTCCAGTGTTGGGTTCAGTGTTAAAATGACTAAATGAAGTGAACAAGGACTAAATGTTTCATTTTCAGAATGAGCCTTATTGTCAATTATAAAACGGTTAGTTCCAATCCTTGATTCTGATTGGTTCATCTTTATTTTATCTTTATTCACGATAAAACATGGCTATGACCGCTTCACTCAACGGTTCTATTTATCACTGCGCCCTTAGCAACACCCTTAGCAACCACACGTATCAACATAAACATAGAAAAAAACGTAACAATTAAAAAGGCTAAAATGTTTAAAGTAAATTTCGATTTACTAGGTGGCATGGCGATGGATGAGTGGTTTGAGGAACAATTTGGAGAGACTTCTACAAATATGAACCATCATGCTGAAGTGCTGAAATGTAACATTGATACATTCGAGAAGACTCGTAATGAAAAAAAATACCGTGCAGCAAACCCAATGGGCAGTGAAATGCTTCGGTGACTGGTGTAGTGAAAAGGGTTGCAGCATTGATTTTAAACAAATCACCAAGACGGAACTCAACGCACTTCTCCGTGACTTCTACAGAACTGTCAGAAGCTCCAAGGGCGAAAAATATAGGATCAGTAGCTATGCAGCGTTACATGCGGGTCTGAACAGATTCCTGAATGATCCACCTTTGAGTTTGTCCTGGTGTCTGATGAGAGACAGCGAATTCACCTCATCCAATAATGTTTTCGTTGGAGTTGTAAAGACAATGAGAAGAGAGGGTCGTGATAAAACGGAGCATCACACACCGATTTCTACTAAAGATTTCAGCACCATAAAACTGTCCGATGCGCTTATCCCAACACACCTGAAGGACTCATAAACAAAGTCTGGTTTGATGTGCAGTTACACTTCGGACGTAGAGGAAAAGAGGGGAACCGAGAACTCATTCCAGACTCATTCCACATTTTAACAAATGAAAATGGTCTAAAGTATGTCACAATGAGCTTCAATGAAGACACAAAAAACCATAAGGACCCACATGACAGAAATAAGGAGAGCAGGCGTGGCTTCATGTTCCAACAAACTGGGAACCCGCTTTGTCCCGTTGCCTCTCTAGAGAAGTACTTTTCTCTTCTGCCATCTAACCCCCCTGCTTTTTACCTTCACCCCAAAAAGCAAAACCTCTCTAAATGTGTTTGGTACGTAGATCACGCAGCGGCACATAAATCATATTAGTTATTTATAATTTGTGTTAAATCTTGTTGTGTTAAAGTTTTTTCTCATTTTTGACTGTTGCAGGTACACAAGAGAGCCTATGGGTGTGAACTACCTCGCAACAATGTTGCCGAGAATTTGTAAAGCAGCAGGCACCTCCAAGGTTTACACAAATCACTGCCTTCGCAGCACCATGATGCAGAGATTGTCCGATGCTGGTCTCGAATCGAGGGAAATTATGTCTGTGAGTGGACATAAGAGTGAAAGTTCACTACAGAGCCACTGGAGGCCAAACTTAAAACAAAGAAAGCACTGGAGCGACATTCTTGCTGCAACAGAAAACACTGCTGACAGTGCTGAGCCCCAACTAAAGGGAACCGCGTTAAATATCACCAAAGTGGAGCCGATTGAAATGAGACAAATATTTAATGCGTGCACAATAAACAGAGATGTTCAAATAAATTTAAATAAACAACAATAAAAAAGTATCCCTTGTTAGGCAGCATTTTAGCAACTAAATTAATAACATTAATAAAATAGATTAAAGACCTAACTGTTATCTATCAAAATATGTGCCATTGTGTTTTTATTTAGGCTATATAAATATTTAGATTAGTGCAGAGAGAAAATAACGGAATAAACAAAAAAATAAACGTTCTCTCATGCTGAGAGATAAGCTATGCCTATTTGTGTGAGGAAATTTCACAAATATTGTGTTGTAAAAAATAAAAAGAATGAGACAAAGTTTGAGAACGGTTTGTTGTTTTTATTTGAGCTTTCATGCATATTACACATTGAAACATTGTTGTTCACGGTCAGGGACTACTCTGCTTCGCGTCGTGCCTAACAACACCCTTCAGCCGTTACTTATTCACGATACAGCACAGCCTCTCGTACCTTATTGCTTACATATGCTTAGACATACAAGGTATTAGTCTTAATGACAGAAGCTTCCAGTGCACAGACAAAGGCCTCGTTTACACTGTAGGTCTTGATGCCCAATTCTGATTTGTTGCCTATATCTGATTTTTTTGACCGTCCGTTTACACGTTCTTTCAATTGTGACCCATATCCGATTCACTTGCCATACTATCTGAAACATCGTGCATGCTTAAAGGGTTCAATTATCTTGCGCAGATGGACAAATGCAAAATATGATTTATGTTAGCTCTGCGACATATGCGAAGTTAGCCAAACATCACAATGATTATGAGGTGGAGGAGGACGAAAAGTGCCATCATTGCAGCCTGTGCATATGCTTCAGTTATTGTGTGCGAGAGAGATCTCAGGACTGATGGGAGCATATTGTGGCGGGCTTTAATGAGGAGCAGTGGGTCCTAAATTTTAGAATGAGCAAGCCAACCTTTGATATGTTGTGTCAACGCTTGTCCACATTCCTCTCCTACGACTACACAACATTTCGTCGGGCCATCCGTCCCTTTGCAGAAGCACGTCAGGGTTTCTCTCGTCATTAAACCGCAGAGACGTTGCCTAATGCCTCAGAAAATCCGATCTGCCTGTTTACATGACAGTCGCATTGGCACATTTCTGATTTATATCTGATTTATGAATGAGGCCTGAAACCGATCTCGAAATATCAGAATGCATGCAGGGTTTTTTTCTGTTTACACTGTCATAGAACATGTCCGATATCCGATCTGTGTCACATATGAGCAAAGTATCGGAATTGGGTCACATTTCACTGACAGTGTAAACAAGGCCAAAATGGTGGTGAAGTTACAGATGAGCACGCACTTTTAGCCAATCAGCGATCAGCAGGCAAACGTGATCATTTCTGACTTACTGGTTCTTAGCGCGATAACTTGTAGCTGTATATTCAAGTGATCGCTAAGCACGTTGTTGTTGTTGTTGTTATTGTTTTGTTGTCGGATTATCGTACAGGAAGTATAAATGAATGACACATTCTGGCTGTGGTGTGAGCATTAAAGTGTGTGAAATGCCTGTCAATTAAGTTGCTTATTCTGATCACTTATGTTGGGCACTTTTTGCACTTAAATTTGCTTATTTTTACTGCAGACACATGCATTAAAAATGATGCATGTGTTTTTCCGAGGGTTAACGTCATCAGTTAATTTCCTGATGGCCGTTTTGACAGTTTCCAGACATTTTAGTCGTATTTGCTAATTATCTTTCATGTATTTGTCCTGTTCTGTTTTGCTGGGATTTTTAAAATGTTTAATTTTATATGATAAAAATGGTGCTTATGAACCTTTATTGGTATGGAAAAACAATTATATTTGTCAGTTAAAGATTTGGGTGGGTTTTTTTTTTGGAGTGGGTGGGTTTTGGTGAGCTTTTGGGCTGGAAATCGTCGACCCAATCTGACAACACTGGCTGAGGTCCTAACTGACACAAACACGGAAAAGAACAAACAGAGCTCAGGGCTCTGGGCTCTGAATGCTCTTTCAGCTCTTCAGATCGCAAAATTCTGTGTGAAATGAATAGAAATGGTATTCTGTATGCCGAAATATTTTGAAAACGTGATAATAAATCAATATTTTTCCAAATATGCGCACCTTTGCTCTAAGAGCCATAACGGATGCTGTTTAGTGTATGTATGTGAACACATATAAACCGCAGCAGACATGAAGGGAATTCATATGCGTAATGGTATTCTACTCAAAATATGTAAAAAAAATTACAGATAATTATTTTGCATACCTGACATAAATTAAGAAATGAATGTGACTGCAACCCAGTTTTATCATAAACAGTGGTCAAATATCTAAGCTAGAGTCTTTAATCTTTCTAATGCCACTCAGTTTGTCACCAACAAGTAAGAGTGTGAGTGTGATATTTTAAAGTGCAGTGAATATTGAACAACAATAATCTGGTGCCGTCGACGATCTTTAATATATATTATAATTATATAATATTAATACTAATATACTCATATACTAAAACCTAGCAAGCACATACTAAATTGATCACAAGGTACAGCACATTAAGTATCTATAATGTTACAAAATATTACTTTTTAAAAAAAAAATGTTGTTAACAGTTTCCACACACACAAAATAAATAAATAAGCAGCACGACTGTTTAGCTGTTTTAAACATTGATTAGACTGGAGTAATAGCTGCTGAAAACAGGAATTAAATCATATATAAACAATATGACCAAGATCCTTTAAACATGAAAATACTGATGTGATTAGTATCACTGCAGTAACCTTGACCTTGATCGTACTAAAGACAAGATTTCTAAAACAACTTAATCCATGAAACCACAGGTGGGGAAACGCCTCGGTTATGACTGTAACCTCGGTTCCCTGAAGAGGGAATGAGCGTTGCGTCGAGTTTGACGCTATGGGAACGCTTTGCGTGATGACGTCTTGAAGCACATGTAAAATCAGTCCAATGGTGTGGCGGAACGTCAGAGGCAGGTGACGTCACGTACCAGGAAACTATAAAAGCCGGCCCGAAACAGAAAACGAAAGCTTCGTAAAGTCTGAAGTCGTGCTGACAGGCATGAAGGAGATATGGCAAGGTGACGCAACGCTCGTTCCCTCTTCAGAGAACCGAGGTTACAGTCGTAACCGAGGCGTTCCCTTTCAAGGGAACTCGCGTTGCGTCGAGTTTGACGCTATGGGAACGTCTATACCAACGCCTCCATAGCTACAAATGTCTGTCCTGTGTGAAATCTGGTGAGCAGCACTAGGAAGACAAAACATGAGACCCTGGAGCAGAGTCTAGATCCAGAGAGTAGAACCTGACGAAAGTGTGCGGTGAGGACCAGCCTGCCGCATCACAGACGTCCTGTAACGAAACTCCTGATATAAGGGCCTTAGAGGCCGCCATACTCCTCGTCGAGTGCGACCGGACAGCCAAAGGAGAAGGCTGCCCAGCCGCCTCATAAGAAAGTGAGATAGCCTCGACCACCCACTTGCTCATTCTTTGCTTAGACACCGGACCTCCCTTGTTAGGGGAGCCAAAGCATACAAACAACTGATCACTTTTACGCCACAGGGCAGCTCTGTGGACATAGGCGTCTAACGCCCGAACTGGGCAAAGCAAATTATTAGCCTCCTGGTCCGCATTCTGAAAGGGAAGAGGACAAAAGGCCTGCAGAACAATAGGTCTGACCACATTAGTGGGGACCTTGGGGATATAACCCGGTCTTGGATGAAGAAAGGCTTTAACCATACCCGGAGCAAACTCTAAGCATGACGGAGCGACCGACAATGCTTGCAGATCCCCTATTCTCTTAAGAGAAGAAATAGCCAGAAGGAAAAGAGCTTTCAGAGTTAGAAACTTCTCAGGAACCTCCTCAATGGGCTCAAAGGGGGCCAGGGACAGGCCTTGTAGAGCAATGGACAAGTCCCAAGGTGGCACCCTAGAGCGAACTGCAGGCCTCAGCCTCCAAGTGCCACAAAGGAAACGAGATATTAGAGGGTCTTTCCCCACAGACATTCCACCCAAAGGAATGTGGTAAGCACCTATGGCCGCCACATAGACCTTCAAAGTGGACGGGGTCAGACCTGCCGTGAACCGGTCCTGCAGGAACTCCAGCACTGTACCAATTGGGCAGTTAACTGGGTCCAACCGACGGTCACTACACCAAGAAGTGAAGACTCTCCACTTCAGGGCATAAAGTTTCCTCGTGGAGGGAGCTCTGGACTGTAGAATGGTCTCAACAAACCTCAGTTGAGAGACCTGACTCTATGAGCTGGGCCCCCTCAGAGGCCAAGCCCACAGGTTCCACAGTTCTGGGCGGGGGTGAAATATTGAGCCCCCTGCCTGGGACAGAAGGTCTCTCCTGACGGGTAACTCCAGAGGATGCCCGTCGAGGAGGGAGACCAGATCGGGAAACCATACTCTGCCCGGCCAACGCGGGGCTATAAGAAGCAGGCAAACCCGGTCCCTGCGAACTCTCTCCAGAACTCCCGGGAGCAGAGCAACTGGGGGAAAAGCGTACAGACGTAGCCTCGGCCACGTCTGAACCATAGCATCCAGTCCCAGAGGAGCTGGATGCGTGAGGGAGAACCAAAGTGGACAGTGAGACGTCTCTCGAGACGCAAACAGATCCACTTGTGCTTGGCCGAACTCCCTCCATATAAGCTCCACCACCTCGGGGTGGAGCCTCCATTCCCCGGACCTCGGCCCCTGCCTCGACAGAGTGTCTGCTCCTGTATTCTGGACCCCGGGGATGTAAGCTGCCCTGAGTGACAGTAACTTCCCCTGGGACCACAAGAGGATATGGCGTGCCAAGTTGGATAACGGGCGCGAGCGCAAACCCCCTTGGTGGTTGATATAGGCGACTACCGACGTGTTGTCTGTATGTACTAGCACATGGTGTCCCCTGAGATCTGTGATAAAGCTCCTCAGAGCCCGGAAGACAGCTAACATCTCTAGGCGATTGATATGCCAGGAACGATGATGGTCTTCCCACAAACCTTGAGCTGAGCGACCCTCCAGGATCGCTCCCCAACCCGTGAGGGAAGCATCCGTCGTTAGCAGTTTGCGACGACAAGGAGCTCCCAACACTGGGCCCTGGGACAGGAACCAAGGTTTCTTCCACATTACCAGGGCACGTAAGCATCGCCGCGTGACCCTGATTGTGCGAAACGGGTTGCCCCTCGGGGAAAACCCCCTGGTCCTGAGCCACCACTGCAGGGGCCTCATGTGTAGCAGTCCAAAAGGTATCACGTTGGAAGCTGCTGCCATGAGACCCAACAGTCTCTGGAACTGTTTGACAGTGAGTAGCTGGCCTAGCTTTACACTTTTCACAGCTGCAAGGATGGACTCTATACGTGGCGGTGACAGGCGCGCCTGCATCGACACTGAATCCCAAACTACGCCTAAAAAAGTGGTCCTCTGGAGTGGAGAAAGCACACTCTTCTTGGCGTTCAGCCGTAACCCCAACTCTTTCATGTGGGCGAGAACAACATCTCGATGTTGAACCGCCAACTGATGCGACTGAGCTAAAATCAACCAATCGTCGATGTAGTTCATGATGCGAATACCCTGGAGGCGCAGCGGCGCCAGAGCTGCATCCATGCATTTGGTGAAAGTGCGGGGTGATAAAGCTAGGCCGAATGGAAGAACACGATATTGGTATGCTTTGCCCCCGAAAGCAAACCTCAGGAACTTCCAATGACACGGACGGATGGAAATATGGAAATATGCGTCCTTGAGGTCTATCGTGACAAACCAGTCCTCGGACCTGATCTGTGGCACGATCTGTCTCAATGTTAACATTTTGAACTTGAGCTGCATGACTGACTCGTTCAGAACTCGAAGATCTAAAATGGGACGCAATCCCCCGTCCTTTTTCGGAACTATGAAATACCGGCTGTAAAACCCGGTTTCCCTGTTGGAGGGAGGTACATATTCTATGGCCCCTTTCTCTAACAGAGTGTTTACTTCCTGTTCCATAACCAGAACCTGCTCGGGGGCCACCACTGTGGGTAGGACCCCCATAAACCGAGGTGGGCGTTTCTTGAATTGTATCTGATACCCTTTTTCCACGGTCTGCAGGACCCAACGAGAAACATTCGACAGTAGCTTCCATGCTGCCAAAGATTCTACTAGAGGTACCAGCCTCTCGAGACTGGTTTCTGGATTTTGTTGTTGTTGAGTAGTCAATTCGTCACCCTGTAACGGCGCACCGGCAGGGAACGACCGAACAGACTGCTCTAACACCCTCCTCGGAGGGGGCGGGCATCCCGAGGCCACTACGTTTCCGGGTGGTCCTTGAGATATGTGCTCGCCGGAGACCGCTGCGCCCTGTAACACCGGAGGCGGCAGGGTTAGCAGAACGGTCCCCTGAGGGTACCGAAGAGAGACGGGCACCGTAAAAAGAGGTGTTAACCGCTCTGCTTCGGGGGGGACTACCCTCATTTGTCCTGAGCCCTCGGACGTCAGGATTTTTTCCCAGCAGCCTTCTTGGCGGTAATAACGGTCCGCAGATCCGTTTTACCCCTCGAGGGCTGCTGGGTTTGAGAGCGCCCTCCGTGTCCCCGAGATTTTTGTGGGGGAGCACGGGAGGAAACGCTCTGTTTCTGAGTGGCACGGTGTTCAGCGCTCTTTTTTGAGGAGTGAGGCTGCTCCCGCTCAGCAGCCTCATAGAAAGAACGGCGGGGGAGGAGTTTCTGAAGTGCAGCTGCCTGCTTTGAAGCTTCTTGAGACTTCGCTATAGCACTATTAACTGCGTCTCCAAATAAACCATCAGTGGAAACTGGAGCATCCAAAAGAACATGTTTTTCTTTGTCCTTTATATCACTTAAATTGAGCCACAGATGCCTCTCAGTGGCCACCAGGGCTGCCATAGAACGGCCGATGGATTTAGCCGTCTCCTTGGTGGCCCTGAGAGACAAATCTGTGGCTCTACGCAGTTCAGAAACAGTATCGTGACCAATACCCCCGCCCTCCTCAAAATCACCCAATAATTCTGCCTGGTATGCTTGCATTAATGACATGGTGTGCAAACACGCTGCAGCTTGGCCGGCGGCGGCATAAGCTTTATGAACCAGGGAAGAAGTGAATTTTACTGGCTTGGATGGTAACACAGGAGCCTTCAGAGAGGATGCCGTTGCTGGAGAGAGATAGCTCGCGAGCGTCTCTTCCACCTTCGGCATCTCCCCATAACCATGCTCTTTATAATTGTGTATGGCTGAATAGTGTGATGTTTGTGCAGTATATACTCTATATGACACTGGTTTCCCCCACGATCTCGACACCTCGGTGTGGAGATCGGGGAAAAATGGAAGGCTTCTGCGCTGAGGCTGAGCGCGAGATGGCAGGAAAAGCTCGTCGAGCTTACTTTTCGAACGAGCGCCCTGCCGATCTTCCGGCCACTCGATAGATAATCGCTCAACGGCTCTTGTAACCACGTCGAGCAACTCTTCAAACGCATGAGACTGAGGTCGCGAATCCTCAGACTCAGCGTCAATACTCACAACGTCCAACTCCTCAGAGCTGGACAATTGCAGTACTGGTGCCTCCATCGGGGGGGAAGAAACCGCAGCGCGTTCTTCCACACCCTGATGAGAGGCACTGGATCTGTCAGTAAGAGGCTGAGATAAGGCAGAGCCCGTCTCAACATCCACTGACAGATCCATTTGCGAACCCCAGGTCTGAGATCGCCGCCGAGCCTCAGCCGCGGCGGGACCCGAGCCCTGGGGAACGTTGTCGGGATTGAACCGAGCCAAACGGGATCGGAGCGTACGCAATGGAAGCGCACAGCAATGCACACAGTCACCACTCTCGAGTGCTGACTGGGCATGCTCCTCTCCACACAAAGAGTGTGTGTGTCACCTCCCGTTAAATAACGCGGGCAGGGATGGACACACACTCTAAACTGCTGCTTGCTCGCCATACTGAATAATATATATATAGATATATAGACAGACAACACCAAATAAACAGACAGATTCAACACAGAGCGCAACTGAAGACTCAGAAAGCTTTCGTTTTCTGTTTCGGGCCGGCTTTTATACTGCCCTACAAAGGCAAAAGACCTTAAGTCGCTATAGTGTGGAACTGAGAAAAATGACTTTAAAGATTTTTAGTTGTCCCGCTTAATTAATTATAGGTAGGACACTGGAAATTTGGCAAATAGATGTTTTAGTAATGGAAATTATATACATAAAAAAATCTTGAGCTCAAACTTGACTTTTGACCACTATTTTAAAGTTACTGTACTCTGCCTTTGTATTGTCAGCAAAAAGTGAGAGGTCATACCAAGGCAAAAGGCAGTAACTTCCACATTATCAATATTTAGTTGCTGATCACCATTAAAAAAATCATTATAGTACACACCTGTATAAAATCTAGTGATCATGGCATTTATTTTGTATGATTTACAATTATTTATAGCCATCTACTTATTGCTATCCTGTGCTTTGGTTGCATTCTGATGGCATTATTAATACATTTGACATGACAAAATACCTCCTATTAGTCCAGTGTTGACTCGACCGCGTTTAGGGCGGGGCTGAAGGCGAAGTTTTGGCACTCTGCCAGCTAGTTTGCGAGCTTTAATTCATGGATGTATTCATCTGATACGGCAATGTGTAACGTTTTTCTGTCAACTCTGCATAATCCTTCGCGATCGTAATCGCACGTTTGTCGATGGAGCAGACCATACTAAATGTTCTGACCGCTCTGAGGACATCAGAAGTTAGAGCGACTGATGACAGCTGTACAAAGTACACAGGATACACCGTAATTTTAATTTTAATGGACATTAAAACAAAGGCAGATAACCTTACAATCTGGTAGGTAGCATTATTTGATTGAACACCGGCACCGTAACTTCATATTGACGCGCGGCTAAACAAAGGCAGAGCACCGTAACTCGTAATTTGAGCGTTCCAAAACAAAGCCAAAGAGCGGTAACTGATGTTACGGTGTTCTGCCTTGGTTTCTCATGGGCTTTTGGAAGTTACTGTTAAGACAAATCATTATTTTCTCGAAAAATAAACGGAATTTATTCAAGATACTTATCCACATGATAAAGAAGGTCTTGAATGTGCCAAAAATATAAATAACTCATTTTCGACCAAAAACGAAGTTACGGTCTTTTGCCTTTGCACGGCAGAATAGTTTCCTGGTACGTGACGTCACCCGCCTCTGACGTTCCGCCACACCATTGGACTGATTTTACATGTGCTTCAAGACGTCATCACGCAAAGCGTTCCCATAGCGTCAAACTCGACGCAACGCGAGTTCCCTTGAAAGGGAACTGTCAAAATAACTATCTTCATCTCATGGGTTTAAATGCAGCAGCAGCCCCTCTGTTTCTTGTTGGACTTAGTGGGTTTTGATACCAACCCTGAGTCATGATCCCTTCTCCTCAAAATATAATGCTTCCCTGCCCTTCCCAGGATATCCATGTGTGAGTCAGTGTCTGTGTCTTTGCATAATGTCATTGGAGTGGAGAAGTTTTAAAGCCTGCATTTACCTACAGAATCACTTCCAAGGACGCTTATGAATATTAAAACATATATTAAGTTTTAATTAGTGGATGCGTTGAGGGCTTACTGCATATTTTAATTTGCTCTTGACCCGTTAAATGAGAACAATGCCAGCTGAAACCCTCTCTGTGGGCACTCAGAGCAGGGTTCTCTTGTCTAGGAAGAATTGGCCTGTCGTGTTGGAAAGCTGAGCAGATCAGCCATGAAATTAGTTCAACGCAGAATAAAACTAAAAATGAACTGTGGTTTAAATTTTGCCTCTGTGGTCATAAGGTTTGGTCTGAGTATGTGTTGTTAAGCTTTTCTTTTTTTAAAATATAGGTTTAAAAATTGCATACTATCATACTACAAACTCAAATCTTTCAGTGTTCAGTATATTTTAAGCACTGCATAATTGTCAGTATGGAATACCTGGATGAACTAGTATATTTGACAAAAGTACACAACAGCACTGCTTGGAATACTCTTTACACAATCAATGCGTTCAACGTGACCTTTAAATTACAGTGTGACAAATTATCTGTAAGCAATATCAGCCATGATCTTTAACATCACTTTGTTATACATTTGATCAGACCAAGAGATCAAGGTTTGGCTGGTTAGCAAAGTCAATTAGCCCCTGCTATACTGTATATGATATAAATACACCATATTGCTGGCAAAAAGCATTTTTCTCCACTGCCATTCCAAAGTAGCTGTGAATTCTGACGAAATAATGTGTGCAAGCAACATATGAATTACAAATATTGTTGGTAACACTTTATATGAAGACAATGCTTATAATGAATAATAGCCCCATTAAGTAAGTATTACTATTCTATAAAAGAAGAGTTCAGATGAAAAAGCCTCTAGGTGCCATCTGATATTTTCTTCTAGAATGATCATTTTATAAAACTTTAAGTTAAGCAATTTCACTTACATGACAATTAATAGGTAATTTGCATTGCCATTTAAGTGAAATTATTGAACTTAAATATACGAGCTTGATAAAAATGATCCTTCTAGAAGAAAATTTCAGATGGCACTTAGAGGCTTTTGCATCTGAACTCTTCAAATATAAAGACTCATTAAGACCTACACTGCATTATAAGAACAGTTGTAGTTACATTTATATTATTTTTATAATTACGTATAAGTCATCCATTTGCTTTTTCAATGTGCATGCTCAAAATCCATTATACACTGATTTATAATATAAAAATATATCAAATATAAAATGGATCCAGAGACACTTGTTTGGTGTACCAGTTAGTTATCAATTATGTCTTTAATGGTTAATGTTTGCATTAGAGGTCATGAATGCCAATTTTAAATAGTTAAAATCTATATATCCTCAGCCATATGCAGGGTATTGCTTATAGCAGTTTGAAATTATACTGTAAAATTGTTGCAGTGTTTTGCTAGTATGTAACAAAAAAGATTTTTAAAAAATTCAACTGTTTTTATTAATGATTTCTGTTTTGTTTTGTTTTATTACAGGAATTATTGTTATTTAGTTATTTGGGTAACTGCCACTGAGATTGCTAATGAAGGGTTCTCTTACGAGAGGTCTCTCGTACTGCGTAATAGCTTACGCTAGAGTAAAAACTCTTTTCCACGAGATATTGAAGCCAAAAATTATCCTTAATTTTGTAATATTGTAAAACGCGTTGCGGCAGCATGCAGACATAGGCGAGACAGCTCGCGCGCCCATTGGCTGCTCTGCGGCAACTGCAGCAGCCTTTTCGAGAGAGGCCCCTCGTGACGTCAGATCCAATGAGGGCGCTTCGCGCCCATTACGTCACGTCTGCCGAAACGGGCGTGGCTTGGGCCTATAAATATGGCTCGAAGGCTGATAAAATCTGATTTTTCATCTCTTCAGCGAAGCTCACGCATCGCTGGATCCCGAGAGGAAGAAGCCGCGTCGTCTGAGAAAGCTCTTCAGCAGGACAAGCCACTGCACCTGAAGCCGCTGGTTGCGCCGCCTTCAGTTCCTGCTGCGCTATCCGGCGTTATATCCTTTTCTCTACTACTGTGTTTTTATGTATGTGTGTTTGCCGCCGTGACACACACTCTCATTGCACTAAAAGAGCTGGGCGTCTTTTTCAAGACGCCCCTTTCCTGGGTGAGGATCACGCAGCTCTCGTGCTCGCTGACGGCGGCTGCCCTCACTGCGAGCTAATTACTGCCTATGGTGACTCTGAGGACTCGCCTGGCATCCTTCTCCGAGACTGCACCTCCGCCCGCCGCGGTACCGCGCCGTAAAAAGCGCCGTGCTCAACGGGTCCCGGAACCTCCCCCAACCCGCAAAGCTCGCCGGTTCGCCCGCCTGCTTCACCTGCTTCGCTAGAGTCTCTTCCTGATGGACAGTGGCCGCCGTCTGCCGCCGCTTCCGTCGTGGATATCGACCAAGGAACCGCGTCTGTGGGGGATGATACCTGCTCTCCCTCTGTTCGAGCCGCACAAACTGCGCCGTTCACAGGGGATGTCAGGAGCGGACGGTCACGGGGCTAGCTTTCTCTCTCCCTCTGTTCGAGCCGCGCAAACTGCGCCGTTCACAAGGGAGGCCGGAAGCGGACGGTCACGGGGTTTGTTTTTTCTTTACGTTACAAGAAAGCTACCCCGCCCTTGCGCCCCATTCACGCGTCACTCACCGGCGAAAGGAGAAAAGAGAGTGTTTTTAGTCCCGCCGAGGCCGGACTGACACTTCACACACATTTCTCAGTCCCCTCTTAAGTTCAGGCGACTGGAAATATCAATATTGCAGCAAACGAACCTGTTATAATACACGCACGCCTGCAAACAAACGCCGAAGCAAACATGTTGACGCTCTCTTATATGCTCGTGCTAACTGAATGCTTATGTGTTCCCCCGCTGTGGCTCAGTGGCGGAATCTTAGGCTTTTGCACGAGAGACCCGTGTTCGAATCCCGGGTCTGCCGGCAGATAAAATTATTCCGTCAATGCTTTCGCTCTGTCAGTTCCCTTAAAAAGGCGACTGCAGATGTGTATTTTGCAGCCAACGAGCGCGTTGTACAACCCGCTCGCCTGCACCCAAACACTGTTTCTATGGCAACTCAAAGTCTTCCTAGCCAGTCTAGGGAAACAACGGTGTTCAAGTCCCGCTGCGGCCGGACTCCCACCAAAACTTCTCGCTCGTTCAGTTCCAGTAAATGTGACTGTTCCAGTGTATTCTGCAGTAAACAAGTCGGTAACACAGCCCGCTTGCCTGCACACAAACGCCGTTTTTACGGCGACCCAGATAAATCCCATAAAGAGTGTATTTTCTGGTATTCCGGCCACGGCCGATGGTGTTATGAGTGTAGTAAAAATGCCCCAGTGCTCATTCCTACACACAAGCACAGCCCGCCACACACGACTCGCACAAATAAAATCGACTCATGTCGATTGTGCACTAGATGTAGTGAATGTGCCCACAAACACTACACACTGCATGTCTCACGGTTTCTGTAAAAATGAAACCAACGCACATACAGTCTGCCCAAACAGATGGTGTTTTAAGTGTTATGAATGTGCCCGCTGTCCCGCGCCCACATTCACTCAAAGACATGACAAGCTCTACGGGGTTCGCCCCGCTCGCTCTCTCTCAGCGAACCGCTATAGGAGAGCTGAGCGCGGGCAGGCTGCCCGCTGTGATCAGCGCGCCCCCCGCCTCACACGCTGCAAGCACGGCGTCTATGTTACAGCATACCGATGCTCTCCGTTCACCACTGTCGCGGCCAGAGCCCAGATATCATTCTACCCCTAGCTATTCATGCGAACGCATGGGCAAAGCTTCCCGGGGTATCAGAGTGGGTGCTGAAGATTATAAAAAGAGGCTATTCGCTACAGTTCGTTCGACGCCCACGACATTACGCGGCGCAAACCGAAACTATGGTGGAAAAGGAAGTAGCACACCTACTTCGAGCCGAAATAGAGAAACTATTGAGCAAAGGGGCCATAGAACCCTTATCACAAGCTCAGAGCGAAGGGGGCATATACAGCAGATATTTTCTGGTACCGAAAAAAGACGGGGGTCTCAGACCCATTTTAGATCTAAGACAGCTGAACAAAGCACTTCTGAAACAATGGTTCAGAATGCTCACAACCAGGAAAATCCTCTCGCAAATTCGCCAAGGGGACTGGTTTATGTCAATAGATCTGAAGGACGCGTATTTCTAAATACAAATAGCGTCACGTCACAGGCGATTTTTGAGATTCGCCTTCGAGGGCCAGGCATATCAATACACAGTCCTGCCGTTTGGCCTGTCCCTGGCACCCCGTACACTTACGATGTGCATGGGCGCAGCGCTCGCACCCCTGAAACTTTGGGGCATGTGAGTTCTGAATTACTTGGATGATAGGTTGGTTCTAGCTCGATCACACTCAGAGCTCATAGAACACAGGACCATATTACTTGATCATCTCGAGAATCTAGGTCTCAAGGTCAATTGGGCGAAGAGTTCACTGTCTCCCAGTCAGAAAATATCTTTTCTGGGCACAGAACCGGACTCGCTGTCTATGACAGCACAGCTGTCGCCACAGCGCAGACTGAGTATTCAGCGCATGACGAAAACTTTTCGCTACGGCACTTTAGTCCCGCTCAAAAGTTTCAGAAGATGCTGGGTCTCATGGCTTCAGCATCAGCTGGGTCTGCTTTGCATGCGCCCACTGCAGTTCTGGCTAAAAGCGCGAGTACCGCGTCGAGCGTGGACCTCCGGTCTCTTACTCCTCAAGGTCGATCAGAAATGCATCTCAGCTCTGAAACCTTGGAAAGTGACCAACTGGTACCGGTCAGGTGAAAACCTGGGGACTTCCTTGAGTGTGAAGGTGATGTCTACGGACGCCTCCACCTCGGGATGGGGAGCGCTGCTCGAGGGCAGACCGTTCTTCGGCCAGTGGTCAGAACGGGAAAAGCTTCTACACATAAACTGCCTGGAAATGATGGCAGTCGACAACGTGCTGAGGCGTTTTTGTCCCAAAATAAAAGGACACCACGTCTTGGTCCGTTCGGACAACATGTCGGTGGTGGCCTATATAAATCGCCAAGGAGGTATCAGGTCCCGAACCCTCTACAGGCTGACGGAACCCCTCCTGGTCTGGGCTCAGCACAATCTGCGCTCGCTGAGAGCAGCGCACGTGCCAGGTCACCTGAATGTAGGACCAGACAGACTGTCCAGGAACAACGTTCCGGCAGAGGAATGGTCTTTACATCCGCAGACAGTCCAACTGCTGTGGAAAACATTCGGCAGAGCGAAGGTAGACCTATTTGCGTCTCAGGAAAACGCTCACTGTCCGGAGTTTTTCTCCAAGAGCAGGGATGCGCTGGCCCACGTCTGGCCCCGCTGACCGCTCTATGCTTCTCCCCCCGTCACGCGCCTATCTCAGGTATTAGAGCGAATCAGGGAAAACGGATGCTCAGTGCTACTTGTGGCTCCGTTCTGGACGAACCAAGCCTGGTTCCCAGTTCTGATGCAACTGACGAGCACTGCCCCATGGCCGATACCAGTGAAGAGGGACCTCCTCTCTCATTCCAAGGACTCGATCTGGCATCCTCGCCCGGAGCTTTGGTCCCTACATGTGTGGGCCATCAACGGGTACCCGCTAACCTCCCAGTGGGAGTGTTAAACACGATCACGCAGGCTAGAGCCCCGTCTACTAGACGGCTCTATTCCTCGAAATGGTCTGTGTTCTCTAGCTGGTGCACAGCTCGTGACATATCACCCTCAGACTGTGTGGGGGGACGGAGGTTCTTTCCTTTCTGCAAGAGCTACTGGACAAGGGCAGAACCCCATCCACGCTCAAAGTTTACGTGGCGGCCATAGCAGCGTTCACTAAACCGACGCTTGGCCAGTCACTCGGAAGGAACGATCTGGTCATTCGCTTCCTTAGAGGAGCTAAGAGGCTGAACCCTCCCAGACCTCTCTCAGTTCCCATTTGGGACCTTTCTACGGTTTTGGAAGCCATGAAAGGTGCCCCATTCGAGCCAATTCAGTCAATAGATCTCAAACACTTGTCTTTCAAGACGGTGTTTCTTCTGGCTCTCGCTTCAGTAAAGCGCATAGGGGACCTGCAAGCGCTCTCAGTGAGCGCAACGTGTATGGAGTTTGGGCCTAATGACTCAAAAGTCATACTCAAACCAAGGCACGGGTACGTTCCTAAATCCCTCAACACACCGTTTAGGGCACAGGTGATTTCCCTGTCGGCCCTGCCGGTCTCTGAAGAGGAAGGGGACGCGGGCTTCCTTTGCCCGGTCAGGGCATTAAGAGCTTATGTGTCTCGCTCGACTGTCTTTTGACAGACGGAGCAGCTCTTTGTTTTGTTCAGCGGACGTTCTAAGGGACTAGCTGCGTCAAAACAGTCTATCCAGGTGGATAGTTGATGCTATAGCACTGGCTTATACATCTAAGGGCCTGCAGTGCCCGTTAGGTGTCAGAGCGCACTCCACAAGAGGCATGGCCTCGTCGTGGGCTTGGTCTAGTGGGATTGCCTTACAAGATATCTGTATGACAGCAGGCTGGGCCTCCCCGTCTACATTTATAAGGTTCTAAAACCTAGAGGTTCCCGCTTTGCAGGCTAAGCTGCTCTCGGTCTAATAAATCAGTATTGTCTGCCCGATGCTATCGGCTCAGGATGCTGAAACTGCTAGAGCGTCGCTCGCTGATCGACTATATACTTCTGTGGGCAGTGTGTAAGTCCCTTAATATTTATCAGTTCAGGCCGAGTTCGCCCTGACTTGATGCTATTCTAGCCCCTCTTCCCGGACTCTCTGTGAGTCCCTGATGATTATGCATTGTATGAGCCCCGGGCACCTGCCCTTGGGACTTGGGACAGCACGCAAGGCGTTTTACACTGTGTTCCCCTAGCGTAAGCTATTAAGCAGTACGAGAGACCTCTCGTAAGATAACGTACTTGGTTACTAACGTAACCTCGGTTCTCTCTAGAAGAGGGAACGAGTACTGCATATCTTGCCGTGCATGCATCACGCTCTGGTTCGCTTCGGTGATGAAAAACCAGATTTTATCAGCCTTCGAGCCATATTTATAGGCCCAAGCCACGCCCGTTTCGTTGGGACGTGAGGTAATGGGCGCAAAGCGCCCTCATTGGATCTGACGTCACGAGGGGCCTCTCTCAATAGGCTGCTGCAGTTGCCGCAGAGCAGCCAATGGGCGTGCGAGCCATCTCGCCTATGTCTGCATGCTGCCGCAGCGCATTTTACAATATTACAAAATTACGGATAATTTTTGGCTTCAATATCTCGTGGAAAAGAGTTTTTCCCCTAGCGTAAGCTATTACGCAGTACTCGTTCCCTCTTCTAGAGAGAACCGAGGTTACGTTAGTAACCAAGTACGTTTTCTCCAGGTTATACACATTACATTAAACATAATACATATGTATAATTACATTATACATTAAACAAAGATTATTGGAGTACGTTTTACTAGAAAACGTTCAGTCTTTCTACTTCAAAATTGTAAAATGTGCTACTTGCCATTTATTTGTAATTAATTGTGAGTTTTACGAGCAATATCTGAATATTATTCTACACCATTTGTTTTTCAGTGAATTTGCATTATTCTGCCAAGAGCATAACTGCAATATTTCCATTATTTCATAATTAGGCTAAACATGCACATAATTAATCACGCAGTACTACTGCAAATGTAGCATACTTCTGTTTAAAATATTTACTGATGCATACTGCATATTTACACCTCATATTTAAAAACAAAAACAAAACAAATACTAGGCAGTGTACTGCATAGAGTACAGTATGTAATATGTTACTGCAATCTGAACAAATTATTTTTTGGTGGCATATTGAATTGTTTGATTTAAATGGGACTATGGATACACCGCAATAACATGGGAATGGTTGGTGATATTAAAGTCCTGTTTGTGGCACATTAGTATATGTGAGGGGGGGCAAACTCCTCAAGATGGGTGGTGACCATGGTGGCCATTTAGAAGTCGGCCATCTTGGATACAACTTTTGTTTTTTCAATAATTTTCAATATATATATATATATATATATATATATATATATATATATATATATATATATATATATATATATGATCCTGGATCACAAAACCAGTCACAAGTAGCACGGGTATATTTGTGGCAATAGCCAACAATACTACCCTGGTAATGTCACGGTTCATGAGTTCACTGTTTTCTTCGTGTCTCGTGTATTTGTTGTTCTGTGTGTGTGGGTGTGTGTGAGTGGGGCGCGGCCGCTCGTTCCAGCTGATCAGCGTGCCAGCTGATCTCATTCCCTGCACCAGCTGCTGCCAATTCACTCACTTATAAAGACTCATCGCACTCTCCTCTCTTTGTCAGATCGTTGTTTTGGTGTCCTCAGTGTGTATCGTCGTGTGCCGTCTCCAGTCCTGTTCCTGATTCAAGTTTCCTGTTCGGTGTCTTCATGGTGTTCGTCTCGTCCGGATGTTCACTATCACTGGATTCACCGTCACCTGTCTTCACCAGCACGCTGACCATCTAGTCCCTGCGCCACCAGCCCACCCGAGTTCTGTACTTTGTGTCATTCTGACCCTCAATAAAGAGTTACTTGCATTATTGCTTCCGCTTCATGTATTATGACAGAACGATCTGACCAAGCGATGGAAGCAGCAAGCGGATCCTCTTCTCCTTTGGAGGATTTCATCAGGTCCAGTATTTCTCGGATGGATGCCCAGGAGAGGAACTTAACTGAGTCGGGTCGGGCTATTCAACCTCTTGTGGCGCAGGTGTCCGAGCTCACCCAGCAATTGCAACATTTACAAGCTCCCACTGCGCCACCCACACCGGCCGCTCCCCCCGTACCACCACAGAGCGTCTCCCAGTCAGAGCCCTGCCTACCGGTTCCTGAGTTATACAACAGTGAGCCAAACTTTTGCAGAGCATTCCTAACACGCTGTTCAATGCATTTTTCTCTGCAGCCCAGAACCTTTGCCACAGAGAAGAGCAAAGTGGCATTTGTGCTCACGCTACTGACTGGGAGGGCAGTGCTATGGGGGACGGCGGTGTGGGAGAACCAAGATCCATGCTGTGCCTCATTCCAGACACTCGCCGCCGAGACGAAGATGGTGTTCGACCGTGCGGTCGCGGGAAGAGAAGCGGCACGGATCCTCGCGGACCTCAAGCAAGGCGGAGGATCTGTATCTGATTATGCCATCAAGTTTCGAACTGTGGCGGCAGAGTGTCAGTGGAACGAGAAGGCGCAGTGGGATATGTTCCTGCATGGGCTGGCTGACCGTGTCCTGAAAGAGATTTATGCCCTGGACTTACCCACTACACTCAATGGATTGATTGAACTGGCGCTTCGTGTGGATTCCCGACTCTCCCGAGTCGAACGTCTGAAGGTACCCGCTCGGGCTTCTGGAGCGGCTGAGACCACGCGAGTCAGCGGCGGGGACGCGGTCAGCCCCGTCTACGATCACAAGCCCATGCAGGTCGGGCGAGCTCGGCTTTCCCGGGAGGAGAAGGAAAGGCGGAGATCCCAGGGCCTTTGCCTTTACTATGGGACTGCAGGACACTTTGCTTACAACTGCCCGGTAAAAGGGCAAGCCTGGCAGTAAATCTGAGGCTACTGTCGGGCGGGATCTCCGCTGAGAAGACCTCATCAACATCTACGCTCCTCCCGGTAAGACTAAGATGGTCAGCCAACACTCACGACTGTCGAGCACTTTTGGACTCCGGGGCAGAAGGTAACTTCATGGACTGCACATTTGCACACAAGATTCAGATTCCCCTGTTACCTCTCACCCGCACCATTGCAGTTCACGCCCTTAACGGTCAAGCTCTTCCTACCATTTCATTCAACACTGGACCCATTACACTCACAGTATCCGGCAACCACACGGAAACTACTTCATTTTACATTCTGGACTCCCCCCTCGCACTCATTGTTCTCGGACACCCCTGGCTCATCAGACACAACCCCAAGATAGACTGGCAGTAGAAATCAGTGTTGGAGTGGAGCAGTAAATGTCATGAGTCCTGTCTTGTGTCGTCTGTTTCTGTTTCTGCGTTTCAGGAGGAAGCAGTGGATTTGTCTAACGTGCCCACAGAGTATCAGGACCTGAAGGAAGTGTTCAGTAAGTCTCGGGCTGCTTCTCTTTCTCCGCATCGTCCCTATGACTGTGCTATAGATCTACTGCCAGGTACGTCTCCGCCTAAGGGCAAGCTTTACTCTCTGTCTGTTCCCGAGAGGGAGGCCATGGAGAAATACATTTCTGATTCTCTGGCATCCTAATTCATCCGACCGTCCTCTTCTCCAGCGGGGGCGGGGTTCTTTTTTGTGGGGAAGAAGGACGGTTCTCTGCGACCTTGCATTGATTACCGAGGGTTGAATAACATCACTATAAAGAATACTTATCCTTTGCCGTTGATGTCTTCAGCCTTTGAGAGGTTGCAGGGAGCGTCGGTCTTCACAAAACCTGACTTACGTAATGCTTATCATTTGGTCCGCATCAGGAAGGGGGGCTTTCCAGGAAGGGGGGCTTTCCAATAGCCCAGCGGTCTCCCAGGCACTCGTCAATGATGTGCTGAGAGACATGGTCGATCAGTTCATTTATGTCTACCTGGATGACATATTGATTTTTTCTTCGTCTCTCCAGGAACACGTTCAGCACGTCAGACGAGTGCTTCAGAGGTTGCTAGAGAATGGGCTTTTTGTCAAGGCGGAGAAATGCGCTTTTCATGCACAGTCTGTTCCTTTCTTAGGGTACCTTGTGTCGTCTGAGGGAATGCGTATGGATCCTGAGAAGGTTAAGGCTGTGGTGGATTGGCCAAGTCCAGATTCCTGTAAGGCCCTACAGAGGTTTCTGGGGTTCGCCCAATTTCTACTGGCGGTTCATTCGCAATTTCAGCCAACTAGCCTCACCTCTGACCGCCTTGACCTCCCCCAGAACTACGTTCAGGTGGTCAGACACAGCTGAGGCTGCGTTTGCCAAACTGAAAGGCCGCTTTGTTTCAGCGCCCATCTTAGTTACCCCTGATCCATCACGTCAGTTCGTGGTGGAGGTCGATGTGTCAGAGGTGGGGGTAGGTGCAGTGCTATCCCAACGTTCTTCTGCTGACGACAGAATGCATCCATGCACGTTTTTATCTCACCGTTTGTCCCCTGCCGAACGTAATTATGATATTGGTAACAGAGAGTTGTTGGCAGTCAAGTTAGCATTGGAAGAATGGCGTCACTGGTTAGAAGGGTCGGGGGTACCTTTTATCATTTGGACCGATCATAAGAATCTGGAATACATTAGAACCGCTAAAAGATTGAACTCCAGGCAGGCTCGGTGGGCACTTTTTTTCGGACGTTTTGACTTTACTCTCTCGTACCGCCCGGGCTCTAAAAACATTAAGCCCGATTCTTTGTCACGCATTTTTGACCGTTCCGATCGCCCGTCTACTCCCGAGTGCATTTTTCCGGAGACCCTAATTATCTCCACACACTCATGGGAGGTCGAATCGAAGGTCAAGACGGCCTTACAAGGGGTAACGCCTCCGGTCGGCTGTCCACCGAACCGTTTATTTGTGCCAGAGGGATTACGGTCCAACGTTATTCAGTGGGGGCATTGTTCCAATGTGGCTTGCCATCCATGAGTCAGTCGCACTACATCTTTAGTCAAGTAACGATTTTGGTGGCCACGTATGGCTCGTGACATTCACAGTTTTGTTTTGGATTGCTCAGTTTGTGCCACTGGTAAGACTTCCAATCGACCCCCAGATGGGCTCCTTCAACCGCTGCCGATCCCTTCGAGACCCTGGTCCCATATCGCACTAGATTTTGTCACCGCCCTCCCACCCTCTCAGGGTAACACGGTAGTTTTGACCGTGGTGGACCGGTTCTCGAAGGCGGTCCATTTCATTCCCTTGCCCAAATTACCCTCAGCCAAGGAGACAGCGTTAACAGTCATTAACCACGTCTTTCGGTTACATGGCCTCCCGACGGACGTGGTTTCCGACAGAGGACCCCAATTTGGGTCCAAATTTTGGCAATAGTTTTGTAGATTACTGGGTGCGACTGATAGTCTGTCCTCAGGGTTTCATCCCCAGAGCAATGGCCAAACTGAGAGAGCCAACCAGGATTTGGAGAGAACGTTGCGATGTCTGGTCTCCAAGAATCCTTCCTCATGGAGCCAACAACTGTCAATGGTGGTGTACGCCCACAATTCGTTACCAGTATCATCTACGGGCCTATCTCCGTTTGAGTATAGTCTAGGTTACCAGCCACCAATTTTTCCTAGTCTGGAATCTGAAGTCGCGGTCCCCTCCGCTCACGCCTTCGTCCAGAGGTGTCATCGCACTTGGACTAGAGCCCGCGAGGCTCTACTCCAAGCGGGAGCGCGCACCAAGGCCAAAGCCGATCGCCACCGGTCTAGGCCTCCCGTATACGTCGCTGGTCAAAAAGTGTGGCTTTCTATTAAGAACATTCCTCTCCGTTCCGTCTGTAATAAACTTGCTCCCAAATTTATTGGCCCGTTCACTGTCTCCAAGATCATTAGCCCGGTGGCAGTCCGCCTCAAACTCCCTCCAGTGTACAGGAGGATTCATTCCGCCTTCCATGTTTCCAAAATAAAGCCCGTGTTTCATTCTCGTTTTAATCCGCCTGTCCCGATCCCCCCCCCCCCCCCCCGCCGCGACTCGTAGAAGGGGAACCTACGTATTCGGTTAATCGTATTCTGGACTCAAGGTGGAGGGGACGCGGATTCCAGTACTTGGTGGACTGGGAAGGTTACGGTCTGGAGAAGAGAAGTTGGGTTCCTGCTAGAGACATCCTGGATCACTCCCTTATCGATGATTACAATCGACAGGTAAGGGAGTCTGGGGACGCCAGGAGGCGTTCCTAGGAGAGGGGGTACTGTCACGGTTCATGAATTCACTGTTTTCTTTGTGTCTCGTGTATTTGTTGTTCTGTGTGTGTGGGTGTGTGTGAGTGGGCGCGGCCGCTCGTTTCAGCTGATCAGCGCGCCAGCTGATCTCATTCCCCGCACCAGCTGCTGCCAATTCACTCACTTATAAAGACTCATCGCACTCTCCTCTCTATGACAGATCGTTGTTTTGGTGTCCTCAGTGTGTATCGTCGTGTGCCGTCTCCAGTCCTGTTCCTGATTCAAGTTTCCTGTTCGGTGTCTTCATGGTGTTCGTCTCGTCTGGATGTTCACTATCACTGGATTCACCGTCACCTGTCTTCACCAGCACGCTGACCATCTAGTCCCTGCGCCACCAGCCCACCCGAGTTCTGTACTTTGTGTCATTCTGACCCTCAATAAAGAGTTACTTGCATTATTGCTTCCGCTTCATGTATTATGACAGGTAATCCAGAGTTCTCGCGAGAGCACAAGTTGAATTTGCTCAGCGAGTTACTCTGGTATTGAGTAATGATGCTCATTAAATATGCCCCTTGATCTGAGCTGCACCAATCACATCGGGTTATCTGATATAGGCGGGCCAGAGGCGAGCTAAACAGATGACGACAGCGCTGTGACATCGAAGTCAATAGGCTTGTTCGACTTCATGCAGCTCTTCGCAGACTGATCGACGGCTGACTTAACAGTGCATGACGGTTAGACATTTTCAGAGAAATCAAGAGCGGCTGCACTGGGCTGCAGGAGCTCTAATGACGACACAGCTGTTCCACAATTGGCCGGATTCACCGCATGAAAACGATCACGTGTGTTTCGTGTTTATTCGAACACCTTTAGTTCCTCTAAAGCTCACAAATCTGTTTTTTATAACAGTAAACACTCTTTTCATGTAGTTGCGATGTTATATTGTGTCCTGTTTATCAAATTAAAACTGATTAAAAAACGTAGACTCCACTTCATTGATAGTAGCTTATGTTGAATATCTTTATTCTTGTTCAAACAGACGCTGTATGAAGCAGTACATAAAGTATTGAATGAAAATGTCTCTGAAACATTATTAGGCAAATATTGCATTTATTTCACTTCAGCTGTGGTAAAGTATGCAAACACCACGTGAGTGGTCACTACGGGAACCAGAAAGTGTCCGACTTCACGTCTCCGTTTGCAGCTCCTCCCCGCCTGCACGCGGCTATTCTCGCCGATCGGTTAAATCCAGCCACACCTATTAGTAAACATTGCAAGATGGCTATGGATGAATACCAGTTGTTTGAAACGGCTTAGGCCGCTACAATGAACGAGTTGGACTTGGCTTTTTATCTAAAACAGGAACCGAAGACGCCGCTCGAATCGTTTCTTTGCAAGAAGGACGTTTTTGCTGTTTTGCCGACCGGATACGGTAAGAGTATAATCTACCAGTTAGCTCCATAGACAGTAAAGGTTAGCTCCGCTGGTAGCTGGGGTTTATTGTTGTGATTGGTCGTAGTGTTATCCAATTGCGTGCAGTGAGATTTTCAAATGCATGCTTGGTGCCGCCCCTCGAGCTGGCCGATTTTCATTAGTCGACGCCAGACCATTAATCTTTTAGATTTAGGTATGGATTTCCAGGCTACAACAATACATTGTATGGGTCAAAATTATCGATTTTTCTTTTATGGCAAAAATCATTAGGATATTAAATAAAGATCATGTTCCAAGAACATATTTTTCAAATTTCCTACCATAAATATATAAAACGTTTATTTTTGTGAGTGAATGCAGCACAATCGCGAACATAAATGGACAACTTTAAAGGCGATTTTATCAATGTTTCGATTTTTTGCACCCTCAGTTTCCAGATTTTCAAATAGCTGTATCTCAGACAAATATTGTCCTATCCTAACAAACCATACATCAATGGAAAGCTTATTTAGTCAGCTTTCATAAATCTTTAACCTTAATTTAAAAAAATGTACCCATGTGACTGGTTTTGTAGTCCAGGGTCATATATATATATATATATATATATATATATATATATATATATATATATATATATATATATATATATATATATATATATATATATATACAGGAATTTATATGCATTTTTCTTCACTTCCTTGTTGCCAAAAATGAAATTATTATTAGAATTTTTTTTGGTTGAACATTATTAATTTATTGTAAATGCAATTTTCTTCACGTCATTTATAAATGACAATGTCCAAAAGAGGGCTAGCATAGCAGATGCAGCGAATATCACTACAGACGCTAGCATGGGGATGGAAATCCATTGGGCAGACAGTGTGAATGTGTGTGGGTTGATGGGCAGATGTGGATGTGCAAAAGGAGGACACATAGCATGAGAAAAAGAAGATAACAGCATGTTGCACTAGTATGTTTTGTGAAATCGGAACAACAAGAGGAGAGAGAGAGTTGCCGAGAAACAAAAAAAAGTGTGTATGTGTTGATGCACCATGTGCATGCTCAACTGAGACTCTAATTCCACTTATCTTCCGCGACGTCATTAGACACAGGCAGACAACTGTGTGTGTATCCGCTGTATATTGCTCTGGTTAATTAGGAGAACACATCAGAGCAGTTCAGAAATGCACAGCACCAAAACTTGTGGCAAAAATAAGTTCTGCTAACATCTCTGTTAAACCTCTGATGAGATCATACTTTTTCCCCCAAGTTTTGGTCCAGAAATAGGCAAGTCAAATGTCAAGATGGTCGCTTTTCTGCCCACAGCTTCAAGCTATGGAATAATATAAAGTCTGTTATTCAACAGAATAATAAGGTGACAGTGAGCTTCCTACATAGGTACATTCCATGCAAAGGCTGTTCCAAATAGTAGGCCTATGCAGCATGATTGTGCTAGAACACAAATGACATACTATACACTATGCACTCAACTGTTTAATGGATGATGTCTAGTGGATGATGCAGTGGATACCATTACAGATTTAATCATGCTATTTGTATGGCATACAGAGTTGCTGCCAATGTAAAATGTCCCAAATCTGGCAGAATCCTAACTAGAATATCATAAGTGCCTGTTTAGGCAGTAGACAGCTCACTCGTTTTTAGAACAAAGCCATAGATTAAAAAATATAAATAATGAATCTGGGTCTGAAAAGAGCTCCAGTTGCTTAAGTGGCATTGAGTGAGAAATAGCTAATGCACCCTGATCAGACTATGCATTCAGTTTAGAGAATTACAGTAGCTTTGACCTTCATTAAAATCTCTGTCATTAGAAAAGTGGCTCACATTTGATGAGCTGAATTTGTCCTTATTAACTATAATTTAACAGTGACATTTTTTTAAAGGAGCACTGACAGGACTAAGGATCATATTGGGATGATTTTAAGCAATGCCAGTTAACTTATTATCTTTTTTAATTAAGCAGATTGTCATTAACTTCAAATTGTATGAATGTACAGCTAAGCAGAAAGGTAGGTTCTAGGATAATTTTCTCTATGCAATCCCCCCTGGAGTTTATCACTCACACACACACACACACACACACACACACACACACACACACACACACACACACACACACACACACACACACACACACACACACCTATACATATTTACATATACATATATAATTGTCTAATAAACAAAAAAAGTATAAAAAAAATATATTCATATATATTGAGATGATGAAACACATTAAATAATTTTCCAACATGTTTGCCATATAAACTAGATTTTGTCTATTTTGAGTTTACAGATATTTTGTCATATAACTCAATAGAATTCACATCTAATGTAGAACTCACAGAAAATAATCAAACTGGTTAACCAGTATGTAAATTATGAACAATGTAATTATTTCATATCTTAATTTAATACAAGCTCAATTTATGATAAGAATATAGATGTACATTCAGTCATTAATTTACTCAGGTTATACAAGTATAGTGTAACAAGGAACTACAGGGACAATATGTTTCTTTAGGATTTCTTACCAAATATTTATTTTGTATTGTAAGCAATTAAACATCTATGACCAATTATGACTCTTTCTTTGTGTATTTTTATAAATACTTTATTTTATTTTATAAATAAAATCATTAATTTATAGTATTTCAGGAATGTTTTAGATAACAATCAAAATGAACAACATCAAAACAGCACGTTTTAAATCTAATAAAGCAAGCACCTCTAATATAAAACAAATGACACAATTATATTAAGTAAATATCATTGGCTCTGCCCTAAACTTCTGCACAGAGATTGGCCTGGAGTTGTGTGGGCAGACAGTCTTTCGCCCGAACCATATGCAAGCCCCTGCAAATTGCATATCAGAAGGTATTGTTCGGGTATACTGTTATGAAAATATTAACAATTATTACAGTAAATATAAATAACTAAAATAGTTATTAAAGGCTATCTATTTTGTAAAATTTAATGAGACATCAGTGTGTTAAAAAAAGTCAATCAGTTAGTTTATCAATGCATATCCTTTCAGTGATTTGTTTTTGTAGTTTGTTTTTAATCACACAAAAGAGGGCTCAACCTTAACTTCAACCCTCATTAGTGCCTTCTGTAGTGCCCACAAAACATTGCACACAATATTTAATTTAGTTTTCTACATAAAAAATCAGACGCATCTTATTAAGGCACAGCTCCTCTGCACAAGAAGAAGCTGAAAAAAACAAAGCTGTATCAATTAACATTTCTCCATAGTTTTTAAAGTCTTATTGGGAAGTAGCCCAATTAAGGTTCAATCCCTACCCCAAAATCTTTTAATCTTCTTGTCCCGAAAAAAAAAAAAAAAGGCATCCAAGCAGCAGCATCCAGCCCAGCTTCATTGCTAATTCATGCCTTTATCTTATTATTCATGAAATCCAACAGGGATCCTGGGTAATTTGTACGGGGTCCAGCTCTCTCTCATGTCACCACATGCCAAAACAAAACAACAGGTGTGGCATTTTCTCCCACAGGCCTTCAGTGTGTCCTTCTTCATGCTTGAAGCTTTTGAGGAAGATGGCAATTACAATAAACATTGAACACCTGTCAGCATTTGTATTAATAATTTTGCTTGCTGTGTTATACACATTTATTAAAGCTCACTCAAACTGATGCCATTGTTTACTCACTGTCATGTAATTCCAAACTCTTATTTTTGACTTTATAGGTGGCATTGAAGCAATATAAAGGTATCATAAAAGTAGTCCATATGACTTGTCACTATATGCTAAAACCAGCCTGGTCGAATCAGTACATAATATGTACAGATACATACCCATAATATGCTAACACTTTACTAAAATCCAATGTATAATGCATAAAGTATGCATAATGTACTGTACATTATAATGCATGACCCCAGCCTGTGTACCACTGGTCTTGTGTGGACTTTTATGTGTGCCATGTTTTGTAGTTTTTCTTGTTGATTAGTTCTCTGGTTGTTCCCATGTGTGTCTTGTTTGCCTATTACCTCCTTGTGTATTTAAACCCCAGTGTTTATTGTGTTGCTTGTCGAGTCTTGTCCTACATAGATGTTTTGTTTGGTGCACTCATTCTGCTCCCTAGTTCTCTTCTCTCTGTTAGATTTGTTATTATGTTTACTTTACTATTAAAATCACTGCATTTGGATCCAGCTCTCCTTTATTTTGAGTTCACCCTATTTAACAGCATTAAATCTTTTCATAAATAATTGTAACCAAAGTTAAAAATGCATAATGATATTTGCAGATTCCTTGTAAAAACGTTGTATTATACATGCCAGGCCAGTAGTCATTGATGCCACTTTGTAAAGAAAGACCGAGCACCTGCGCACATACGCATTATTTTACAGAGCACTCATGCTAAACGCACATGCCTTAGACTAAACACGTAATAGCCTATGCATGTGCATGTTTTTACAGATTCTCGTTTTTGTAGTTTACACAGAGAAAATAATGGTATCATTTTCAAAAACTTGCACTTTGAAACCCGTTTTCCAGTGTTTCAGGCCCCAAAAATGTTGTTGTCATGCAAATAAAAATGTTTTCTGTTTTTAGTTGAAAATGGTGTTTTGTTAAATATATGCCTTTCTCCACTGACGTTCTAAGTTGTTCAAAGCATTTCTAAGGATGCTGCTTTTTAGAAGGCAGCTGTCTGACTGAGATAGCAAATGGGAAAATGGTTTGTGTAACATTAGCAACACCTTATTAGCTGTTTGATAACATTCTCAAGCCAAACACTAATCATCAATTACCTTTATGTGTCCGACGTTGTAGAAAGCGATACATACCACACATTAACATTCTGATACATCGACTTGTAGATGAGCCTGTATGATTGAGTGGATAAAGGGCTTATTTGCATGTTCATGGATCTGCGTATACTAAATTAAGCAAGGGGGTAGAATTAGATTCAAACTATATTAGGGCATATATATATATATATATATAATAATATATATATACATATATACACACACACACACACACACATTTAAATATGCCATTTTGGTTATAAGATGAGTTTTTTCAAAAAGTAGTGCAAATGAAAACGTGTTTCGCAGTCCTCTCTAGTGGCAGAATGTAAGCTATTAATTGCTGTAAATTTGATCTCCAATCATTTCATGGAGGCACAAATTTTTAAACGCATTAAATCACCCAAAACATGAAACATTAATAAAGGCTTGAATTTGAGTCTATTTCTCACAAAACACAATCATATGGATTGTGAAGATTTGGATTATAGTGTGCAAATAAAATGGATTACCTTAATGACCATTTTATGTTGTGTTTTTGGTGTATTTTATGCTAATTTGAGACAGCATTTTGAGAAAACGTATTTTGTGTCCCTCCGCAAACAAAATAAATATTATATGATGAGTGATGGTATGAGTACAGCAATGCTATTTATTGTAAGGAAAAGAGAAGTGTGAATATTCTTCAAAACACCTCCTTTTGCATTTCACAAAACAAAGAAAGCCATACGAGTTTGGAACAACATAAGGGTGAAAGCAAAAGTGATGACATAATTTTCCTTTAGCTCAGACTTAAGAAAAAAAAAAAAAAAAAATCATCCTTTAAGTATAGAACAGTGGCAGTGGTATCTTTTATATCTGTCAGCTTTTGTGATGAATGGAGCAAAGCTTTTTGTGAAAGTGTCCCAAAATTTCAGTCCTTAATGGTGAGCTGATTGATGTCAGAATGGCAGCTGGGAGAATCTATTGACAGTGAATTTGATGAGACAGCAGCTGCATTACCTTCCTCTAGCTGTCCTCCATCATTAGAGAGACTTTTGGATATTTCACTGTTTCTCTGGAGACACCTCTCTTATCCTGTCATAAGCTGGAGAAAGCTTACAGTGGCCGGAGGGAAAAGCAGCAGAAGTTCCCCAAAATTGTACAGATTCACAGAGCCTATCGTTGTGGTTGCTGATCGGGTCACTGTGCCTGTGAACATCATGTCTGGAGCTTAGCTTTGCTTATGACTCCATGCTGGCTTTACATTAGCACAAACAGGCTGTCCGAAATCTGAAAGGAAGTGTGAAACAGCTGGACGGAGCTTACGGCTGCCTCACAGTACATGATGTCTAGAGAATGGGTGCATTAAAGTGGAGGACAGAGGGATGAGCGCAGTTTGACAGGCAGAGGGGCAGATGGTTATTCCTTCTGACAGAACATGAGGAGCATCAGCCATGTGCAGAATATAAATGAAAATCATAAAAGCACTAGTAACTGTAATTTCCTTAAAAAAAATTGTAATTAATTTAACATAGGCTCATTGGAAAAACAGGCCTCTACCAAACTTTCTAAACGTACCTATATAGCCTATAGAGCTGGTAAGTCCCGCCCCTTCCGTAAAACCCCGCTGGACCTCAAAGTTGAAAAACCGTCAATGCAAGTGAATGGGAGAAAATAATTATTTTCTGGTCCCGTTTGAATTGTGCCATGAATGTGAACATATGTTGTCTGTGAATTTTTTATATAACTTTTCATGTTACGAGTTTGACAGTATATGGTATGATTCTTCGGCTAGCAGTTGTGGAAAAGACATAACGAGAAAGACTACATGTCGCCTATGTGACGTCACCCCATAAAGTTGACTTACCCGTGGTTTTCACCAACCTAAACGATTTTGTCCTCTCCCTGAAAGGAGGCGGTGAAGTGCACCAAAGACACAGCCATGTTTAGCGGGATCCGTGAGCTAGTCCGTGTGCTAGTGGTGTTGACGTTTCAAACGCGTCGAGAGTTGTAGTCCACAAAGTGCTCTCACACAAAGTCTAACCGTATCAAACTTCTACCCGCTAAATTGTATCATTCTTTACACGAAAAGTTATAAAAAAAAATTCACAGACAACATATGTTCACATTCATGGCACAATTCAAACGGGACCAGAAAATAATTATTTTCTCCCATTCACTTGCATTGACGGTTTTTCAACTTTGAGGTCCAGCAGGGTTTTGCGGAAGGGGCGGGACTTACCAGCTCTATATAAAATCCACTGCAGTTTCCATCTTAAATGAACTGTATTGAAGTAAAATTATGTATTGAAGTAAAGCACAAATAACTTTTATTCCTTTTCACACAAATTATTAATACAGGGGCATGCAGATTAATGAAGACTTATTTTTGTGTAATTCTAAGCACATTACTATGTTCTAATCTTAAAACACTTTTACCATAGAGCTGTCATGGCTCATTGGACTCTTATTTTGATAATCTTTTTTTTTTTGTTTGTTTTTTTAGTTCCTGTTTCCCTGCACGGTTTAGTTTTGTGTTAAGATAAAGACAATTTTCATTTAATTTTTGCTTTTGTTAAAACTATCAGTTCTATCAGCTCAGGTTTAGTGTAGGTGGTATTTCACTTTCAAATGCAATTTTAGAAACGACACTATCGTCAAAACGTCGTGTAAACAGCCCCTCAAACAACCAACGCAAGGAAATTTTGCCAGATTCCCATTTATGTTTCAGATAAAACTGAACAAGTTAAAACATGCAAAAAAAAAAAAAATATTTAGCAGAAATGTCTGTGGAGTGAGATTCAAACTTATAAACACCCACACTTAAGGCAAAAAAATGAAATAATAATCCTTTAAGCCACATTAGCTCATACTCAGCATCATTCCACCTAAGGGTACGTTTACACAAAACATCGTTTTCAACAGTCTCCGTGTAAACAAAAACGTGAAGCTGTCGTGTAAACCAGTGGTTCCCAAACCTGTCCTGCCGGCACCCCAACACTGCACATTTTCTTTGTCTCCCTAATCAAACACACCTGATTCAACTCATCAGCTCATTAACCCATGTGATAATGAGCTGATGAGTTGAATCAGATGTGTTTGATTAGGGAGACAAAGAAAACGTGCAGTGTTGGGGTGCCGGCAGGAGAGGTTTGGGAACCACTGGTGTAAACGTACTGAACCCCAGATTCTAGAACCCTCTTTCTCGTTATACATAACTTAAGTAGCACAATTGATTTTAATTCCATATTTGTAGATTTCCAATAAATGAATTTGAACCCCATGAATTGACACGAAGCCAGTGTGTGTCCATGAATACTATTTAGAACAGCAGATGGTTTTGGGTGCGGGCAAAGCATCCATCCCACTGGCATTCACCGGCGGATCTGGTGCAAAATACAACATCTGTTTCTACTTTTAGAACAGTGTGTAGGAACAAGTAAAGCTTGCCAATACTTACTACAGAGATTAAACTATCGGTTTCCAAGAGTGCTTCATCCTTCTATAAGTTTTAAAGCAGAGCTATTCAGCTCCGATCCTGAAGAACCAGAGCCCTACGGACTTTATTCAAAACTGTAATCAAATACACCTGCTTGTAATTTGCAAATAATCTTGAAGACTTTGATTAGTTTGTTCAGGTGTGCTTGATTAGGGTTGGAGCTAAACTTGACAGTACCATGGATGGAGTTGAAGAGTCCTGATTAACGGGGTTCTCAAGAATTCCAAGATGAGTTGTTTCTATGTAATTATGATACAAAATTTTTTTATAAAGGCATTTAGTGGCTCTAAATTTTTTAAACATTAAGCCATAAGGACCTGACAGCAATCCCATGACCCATAAGCAAACATTGCTATATCAGAAGCATAACAGGGATAATTTACCTAGAAGTCTAAAATGTGGGGGAAAACAAATCTATGAAGAAAAACAAAGCCAAATACTTTAGAGCTTTTGAAATTGTTGCAAATCATCATTCCACTGAAGTCAAATGAATTTATGTTGCATAAAAATAAACAAGTGCATTGAAACATTATTTGAGATGTTCAATTTACGTTGGCAGAAATTATTCCATGTTAAGGAAGAAAAGTAGTTTAACCCAAACATGATTATTTATGTGAATGGTGTACAGAAAAAGCCAGAATGTTAATCTATTAAAATGTAGCTGCAGAGAGATGTTTCCCACTCATTCTGATAATCAGACATCCTGGCCAATGCCTTGTTTGCTTTGCCATCTCTAACACAATTTCAAATCCAAAACAATTACTCCATTCCTTAATAACTGTCATTACATGGCAAGCCTGAGTGGGCTAACAAGCTTTTTCTGGCAGATTACATGACCATCTCTGAGCTGTTGAGGCACAAATAATAGCCCAAGTTGTGTTTGACAAGTCAGTCGTTTTGTAAGGATAGGGCAAAGCGTATGGTTTAATTGTCTTTTTGTGTTACATAAGAGTAAAACATTACCTTATTTATTAGATCAATTTTGTGAAACACTCCTTAATTGCAATTATCACACTACCCCTATATAACTGCACATGCAGAAGAGCACAAAAGGGTATGACAAGACAATTCCAGCTCATAAGAACACATGGCATCCAGCCCCTCCGGACAGCCACAGGCATGCCCAGTAGTAGAGCATGAATGGTTAAGTGTGCCCAATTATTGTGTCCTGCCTTGAGGAGGCACCATGCTCCCATTGACCTCGGCAGAAAGCCTGCAGAATTACCATAGTAGGCTTGGCAGGCTCTGACTTGACGTTTAATGCAGCTGGGTAAAACAAGGACTGGAGAGGTGTTGTCCTCATGAGTTTCAAAAAGGCGTTGAGTCAGCTGGGTAAGTGATCATTCTACCAGTTAGACCAAAGACATTAACACCAGTGACAAAAACACCAATAACTGTACCACCACTAAGAGTTACAACAATCACAAATGTCATGATTGTTCTGATTTTCAAGATGGAAGCAGACATTAAAATAATTGGTCTCCAAGACACACTTTTTCGATATGAACTTGATTACACCTGACTACTGCACACTCATTTAAGTCAAAAGGAAAGAAAAGAAAGTTCAATTTAGTACAATTTAGCATACTTAAAAAAAAATAATAATAAAAAAAAAGTTTCAAACAAATATACTTGTGTGTCCTTAAAGGAATAGTTCACCCAAAAATTTAAATTAGCCCATGATTTACTCACCCTGAAGCCATCCTAGGTGTATATGACATTCTTCTTTCAGACGAATACAATCGAAGTTATATTAAAAAATGTCCTGGCTCTTCCAAGCTATATACTGGGAGTGAATGGGTATATTTTTATATGTTTATAAGTCCATCTTATATTTTATAAGTCCATTAAAGTGCATCCATCCATGATAAAAGTGCTCCACGCGGCTCTGGCGGGTTAATAAAGGCCTTCTGAAGTAAAGCGAAGCGTTTGTGTGAGAAGAATATTCATGTTTAAAACGTTATTGACTAAAACGGCCGACTCCCGGAAGCTAGTTATTTTAGTCGATAAAGTTTTAAATATGGATATTTTTCTTACATGAACACATCGCTTAACTTCAGAAGGCCTTTATTAACCAAGGAGCAATTTTATCATGGATGGATGCGCTTTGATGGACTTCCAAAAAAATATACCCATTCACTCCCAGTATAAAGCTTGGAAAAGCCAGGACATTTTTTAATATAACTCCGATTATATTCGTCAGAAAGAATAATGTCATATACACCTAGGATGGCTTCAGGGTGAGTAAATCATGGACTAATTTTCATTTTTGGGTGAACTATCCCTTTAAGGACATTGTATTTTTATTGTATCCTTACTATTTCACCCTCACTTGCTTTAATAAAACAAGGACAAAAATGTCCCAACTGAAACTGCCATTTTTAGGGCCATTTAACAATAAAATTATGCACTCTTTGTTTATAGGCTTTCATTCTAACTTGTATCACTTCAACAATAATCTACCAAAGGTCTAGTTTAAAATGAGACCATACTTACTTACCATACTCCAAAGCTTTTTTAAACAGTATTTTAACACAGCCATTTTTCCAGAGACACTGTTTTTGAATTTACACACAAGGGTTAAGTGTGAACTGAATGTAATGATTTCAGACACCTAATTGCATGTTAATTGCAATTTAATGAAAATGTAATATCTTTTCAATTTACATTAAATGCAGTTAGCTGAACTTTAGAGTATTTGATCCACTTAAGCCGCATTTCCACCGCAGGAACATTCCCCAGGAACTAGGGACTTTGGGGTGGTAGTCAGTGTGTTTCAACCACAAGGACCAGGGTCTAAATGCCCTTTTCACAAGATGTAAAATAAGTCTTTGATGTCCCCAGAGTGTGTATGTGAAGTTTTAGCTCAAAATACTCTACAGATATTTTTATCTAGCATGTTAAAGTTGTCACTTTTTGAGGGTGAGCAAAAACGCACCGTTTTTGTGTCTGTTCCTTCAAATGCAAATGAGCTGCTGCTCACAGCACAGAGGTGTGATGTCACTAGTGATGTCACTAACCCGGGAGGAATGTCGTGTAGTCCCTACCAGCCATTTGTTGTAGTCCTTAAAAAGCAATTTCTTTAAAAGAAAATATCTCCCTTTGCTTTGAACTTTGAGCATTGCAACTTTGCAGATGTTGTTTATGCTCAAACAGCAACATTACACATTAACTAAAGTTAAAAACGTGAAATCATATTCAACCACCCCTTTAAAGTTGTCACTTTTTGAGGGTGAGCAAAAATGCAGCGTATTTGTCTGTCCCTTTAAATGCAAATTAGCTGCTGGGGGGCACAGAGGGCAGAGCTACAACAACTTGTGTCCTTAGCAGCTTCAGTTACCTATGGAAGCTTGTTTCCGCCACAAAAAAAAAAAAAATTAAAGATAATTGCGACTTTTTATCTCACAGTTGCGAGTTTACATCTCGCAATTCTGACTTTATTTCTCAGAATTGCGAGATATAAAGTCAGAATTGCGTGAAATAAAGTCGCAATTGCGTGTTTTAAAGTCAGAATTGCGAGATATAAAGTCACAATTGCGTGTTATAAAGTCAGAATTCTGACTTTTTTTCTCGCAATTGCGACTTTATATCACGGAATTCTGACTTTATATCTCAGAATTCTGACTTTATATCACGCAATTGGGAGATATAAAGTCAGAATTGCATGATATAAAGTCGCAATTGCGTGTTATAAAGTCAGAATTGTGAGATATAAACTATTCTAAGGTAAAAAAAAAAAAGTCTGTCTTTTTATTTTTTTCTTAGAATTGGACTTTATATCTCACAATTCTGAGAAAAGATGTCAGAATTGCGAGATATAAACTCGCAATTATGTGTTATAAAGTCAGAATTGCGTGATATAAAAAAGTCAGAATTCTGAGATATAAAGTCAGAATTGCGTGATATAAAGTCAGAATTCTGAGATATAAAGTCAGAATTGCGTGATATAAAGTCGCAATTGCGAGAAAAAAAGTCAGAATTCTGACTTTATAAGACGCAATTGCGACTTTATATCTCGCAATTCTGACTTTATATCTCAGAATTCTGACTTTATTTCACGCAATTCTGACTTTATATCTCGCAATTCTGAGAAATAAAGTCAGAATTGCGAGATGTAAACTCGCAATTGTGAGATAAAAAGTCGCAATTATCTTTTAAAATGTTTTATTCTGTGGCGGAAACAAGCTTCCATAGTTACCTCACACAGACATGCACTGAACATTTCAAAAACTTTTAGCCTTTTATGTTCAAACCGGAGTCAGAAAGATGGAGAGACTCAAGAAGAAGTGGCAACATGTAGACAAAATTTCTGAATGGTTAGTAGGTGAATTAATGTAGCTTATGTGTAGTTATCTTCTAGTCATTGATTTGCATATTCTGTTTTGATAATCTATAAATCGTGTTTTGTGGGGTGGGGCTTATGTAAATTTTAGGGTTTGTGATGTCACTAACCCGGGAGGAAGCTTGTGTAGTCCCTACCAGCTGTTTGTTGTAGTCCTTAAAAAAGCAATTTCTTTAAAATAAAATGTCTCCCTTTGCTTTGAACTTTGATTGTCGTAACTTTGCAGATGTTGTTTATGCTCAAACGGCAACATTACACACTAACTAAATTTAGAAAAGTGAAATCACAATCAACCACCCCTTTAAGCTTACATGCGGAGGACGGGAACTGAAAAGTTGCACACATTCCTACGTCACCAGACTAATTTGCCAAATCTTCAAGCTACTTTAGACCGCGATGGAAAAAGTTCCTGGGGCAAACTGTTCCAGGTAATTTTGGTGGAAACGCGGCTTTACTGTAAGTAGTACATCTTTATATGTAATAACATAATTACTTATATTGTCTGAAATATGGTTTAAGTGTACAGCCGAATTTATGGAAAAATATTCTTTAATGTCAATTCTATTTACACTTGTATGTCATGTTTTTAATTTTGTAATAGCACATTTCTGTACACATTAAACTATGGAATAGTAATATGTTTACTTGCACATGATCTTCATAAAATGTTTACAACTATTTGCAAGAGTTTTTGCTTTAAGTGAGAAACCCTGTATATGCCAGTGCAGTTGTAGATAACCCCAGCTAGTACTGAAAACTAGTTTGCACATTAATGCACCGACCATTAGTTTTGTGAATATAACCAATATAGTGGTGCAGGTGTGACAAAAATTTGTTGGCCAAAACACGGAAACAAGTTAGCATTTTAGTACTTCCGGTTCCATCGTTTATTTAATAGTTTTTTTTTGTTTGTTTTTTTTTTTTTGGTTAAATGGCTGAAATAAGGTCTATGGTTAACACAAGCTCAAGATAATTTCACATGTTATTCTACAACATAAATACAGCAGTATTACCCCACTCGTGATTTGAAGCTGTTAAGTGTCTTGAAAAAGGTGGTTGCTAACAAGTGGCTAAATGGGACTACAGAGACTATCAGGGACATTAAATGTGTCACGTCGAACAGGTAAGCTCAGTCTGCTTTTATCAGCCTTGTTATGCGTATAATTGTGCTGTTATAAACTATTCTAACTCAAACTCTCTGGAAAATGTTTTTTAGATAAAAACTGAAAGAGTTTTTGGTAGCTTAGTGGTGGTGACGTTGAAATCGTAGGACCATGGTGTAGTTCATTTATAGCCCACCTTTAGCTTTTTACTTCTGGAGACTGCATTTAAGCTTCAAAAATTCATAAAAGTTGTGTTCATCTGTGAAAATGATCTTGATGGACAAAACATGTAACAAAAACTTAGTTTGATCACAGAACATTAATGTATTTGCTGTTTATGGTAAATGAGCTTTCAAGAAGGTTCCGTGCTGGCATCAGCAACTGGCTCTGTAGTCTCCCCATGGCACTCAATCCCAGCTGAACACCCTGGAGTTAATCATTGTGCTAAAAAGATCATTAGTGCTAATTAGCATGCAAATACTTTCCTTTAATATTTGGAGTTTTTTTTACTTTCTTTTTCCCAAACTGTATGTATATGAATTATATGAATTATATTTTATATTGTATATTTTGTTATTGTATTACATTGTACATTTTTTGAAGTGATACAAATGATTACCCGCCACACACACACACACACACACACACACACACACACACACACACACACACACACACACACACTTACTTGGTACAGTAGGGATAAAACAGCTCATAAATCTTTGGTGAAAGGTTCTATTTGGATCCTGCAGGCCATTTTGGTGATGGTCAAATCAAATGCTTCCCCACTTTAAGGTGACAAAGATACAATGGAACTAAACTATCTATCAATTTCTCTGCACAACCCCATCTACTGTATGGGTTGTATGTTCTGAAAGGTTTTCATATTATTTGGTACAAGCTGTGACATCTTTGTTCCAGATCAAGTGAAAATGGTTACTGACAAGCCTATTTATATTTAACTCACATTTAAAGGGAGATTTAATCTTATCAGTAGTAAGTCACACAAATCCTTTCCTTTCCTTAGCGTGACTGTATACAGTCACTGGTCTGTATTAAAGTGCAGACAGTTCTTGCTCACTCATCTAATCGTTGTTCTGCCATATTCCAGAGTATGGCTCTGGTGAGTGCAGTTCACTGGTTTTTGGAAATGACTTCTTGCAGTGGCAGTGAAGCAGTACAATTATTGATGGATTGCTCCTGCTGGTTAATAAATCTCAAAGGCCCTGTTGCGCACATCAGACAAAAACAGTATTTTACTTTCAGGTAACAGTAATACAGCTATTGTGACGAAGCTGGTTAAACACAGTGGTGCTGTATAAGAGGCTGCTCTAAATTAGTTTAAGCAATTTAACCTATGATTTCATGTTTTAATTTACATCCATCTATTTCAGTAGACAATGTACATTTTAAGAAAAGCCTCTCTAAAATAACTAAAAAATACCATGCTGTGAAGAACTATTGAAGCATTGATGGCATTGAGTGGTGCATTGAGGCAATGGAATGTTCAAATGAATTTTGTTTGTAAAAATTATCAAAAGAATAATAATAATCATCTGTAAACCTAAGGAATTATTAGGTTTCCTCAAACATATTTGAAAAACAATTGATGGCCTTTTTCCTTTCAGAATGTTTACATATTTAGTGTACATATTTTACATAAGATTTAGTCCCCTTTTACAGTTTGCTAACTTTACGAACATTACTTTACATGATAGTGTAAAATGCAATTAAATGTCTATCTGAATAAAAGGCCTCTTGTATGTTATTTTCTCCTATACACTTTTGCAACAAATTGTTTTGCATTAGTGGAGAGAACTGGATGTGCAAAAGTGTTCCATATCGACTTCTGCAGGCACAACAGAGATTAATTCCATACATTTGTACAATTGTAGTGCTAAAATGTGCACCATTAATTTACTAAAAAAATAATAATATAGTTGTTATAAAATACTTGAGATATTTAAGGGGACTGAAAAAAAAAACATAAAACAACACCTTTTGCTGCAGGCTGCTCTTGAATTAAAAAAAGTGATAAGAAGCAGCTATTGCAAGAAGCACAAACAATTAAGTTAAAAATACCATATATATATATATATATATATATATATATATATATATATATATATATATATATATATATATATATATATATATATATATATACTGTTTATATATATATATATATATATATATATATATATATATATATATACAGGTGGCTATGGGTGTTTGACAACCTTGATTATTAAATTAAGACCTAAAACCAACCAGTGCAATGTGGAATAACAAAGAAAATTAGGATAAATACATTGTCCTGGCTATACTGTTAAAACATCACAATTGTTTAGTGTTAGAATGTGTCCACACTGACGTTGTGTCACCCACTGTCATAATCTCCTCAGGCAAATGCAATGCCAGTGGGTCATAGAAAGCCACAGCTTTCCTTTCCTCTGCAGGATGTTTCTTCTAATAAGCCCTCCACCCACAACCGTGCTGAGCAGTTGGTGTCAAGCAATCAGGTTTCTTTAACTAAGCAGAGTTAACAGCTAAAACCTGCATAATATTCGCATACCTGTTTTTTTGTGGTAAATCTGTCTTGACTCTATTTGAGGTTATAAACACTAAGGCAGACCGACTTTATTAAGTAGAATGGGTGGAAGATGTCTGAAAAGGTTTTTTTTATGTTTTCAATAAATAAATAACACTATTGTTTGTGCTTAATTGACTGTCATGGATGTCTTCTCGGATTATTCCTCTAGGTTCCATTAAGCTTTCATCCTTCTTGGTGGAGCTGACTGAAGGCTTTGTAATTACCATTTTACCAAATACCTGAGTTTGAATTAACTATACAATTACTTAGTTTTTGAAGTAAGTACAAAATACAAATACAAAATCTGTTAGCAAAAGGGGCGATAGAATTAGTCCCCCCCGCGCTACAGCCCTCTGGGTTTTACAGCCGCTATTTTCTAGTTCCGAAAAAAGACGGCGGTATCAGACCCATCCTAGATCTGAGACATTTGAACAAGGCTCTCAAGAGACGGCCATTCAAAATGTTAACTACCAAACAAATCCTTGCGCAAATTCGCCCGGGGGATTGTTTTTTTTACTGTGGATCTGAAAGATGCTTACTTTCACATTCAGATAGCCCCTCGTCACAGGCCATTCTTGAGATTCGCCTTCAAGGGGCAGGCTTATCAATACACAGTTCTACCGTTCAGTCTGTCCATAGCACCCCGTACATTTACGAAGTACAGATGTGGCCTTTAAAAATGCGCGTCTCAGAGAGAAGAATGCTGCGAGCACTTCCGAAATTCTGCGGGATCGTGCAGAAGGGGGATTAGGTGTTGGACGCAGGAAATACTTAAACCTGTAGATGGCAGTCGTGTTTTATGTGGCCATACTGAGTTGACGAAGCATGACGAAGACAATCTTTTCTTTTGCCAGTTACATAAACAGTCACATATTCTTCATAAAAATCTGACTCAAACGCGCATCATTTGTCTTATTTTTTTTTTCTGTGTACTTACAGTAGAAGAGACGTGATGTATGATAACTGAGTCTTATAACACAATAATTTGCGAAGACCTTTGAAGAGACCAAGAGCATTTGCGCAATATCATTATCTAATTTTACATTTAGTTCCTTTTTACATCTTAACGTTTTAAATAGCTTTAACATGGTTGTAATGCGCTTTTCTGCATTACTGTACAGTACTTTTTATATTATCATGTTTCCCTTATAGGCGTCGATTTCGGTGGGGACGGTGGGTACGCACCCACCAGATTTCGTCATGAGTCATTTTGTAACCACCACTTTTAACTTCCGTCCATATTAATTTGACTTTTGGTTCGATTTTTTTTACCGTTTTCAGTGGTTATGAGGAGCAATATGAGAGAGAAATTTGGTAATCATTGTCTGACACAACAAAAAAAAACATAATATTAATTTTATTTTATTTTTCGTGTTGGCATTTATATAAAAAACAACGTGTCAGTTTACTGTTACGGATGTGAGCGCTCTTAAAGCGGCACTAAAAGACTGCTTTAAAACTTCACAGAGACCTTAAACAGAACAGCTGCCTTACTTTAAATTGAATTTCGTTTTGTATTAATTATATCTTAATTTTAATCAATGTTTCATAAACAAATTGCCTGGATTTAAGAAGTAAATATAGCAGACAATCACTACATTGGAGGCGCCGGCGAGTGAACTGGATATGAGAGAAAAAATTGGTAATCATTGTCTGACACAACAAAAAAACATTATAATATTAATTTTATTTTAATTTTCGTGTTCGCATTTATAAATATATGAGGGAAAAAAACAACGTGTCGTGAGCGCTCTGAAAGCGGCACTAAAAGACTGCTTTAAAACTTTCACAGAGACCTCAAACAGAACAGCTGCCTTTCTTTAAATTGAATTTCGTTTTGTATTGATTATATCTTAATTTTAATCAATGTTTCGTGAACCAATTGCCTGGATTGCCTATATTACGTAAACGCTCATTATCCCGTAGGCTATATAAGTAGGCTAATTAAATTAATATAAAGGGGCGATTTGTCCACGAATTACTTAAATGAACAACTAGCCTACTAGTCGTCTAGAAAAAAAAAGTTAGTCGGAAGCAGCCCTTATTCCACATATTTTCGAACCAGGCAACAGGACATCAGTGTTAAGCGAGGGACCCTGCGGAATGAACGAGCGGAGCGGAATATTCAGAAATGCGCTCTCCACTCACGAGCTCTGATCGGAACAAGGCTGAACCTCACTGTCTGCTGAACTTGCAGAATCATCAAAATATAATATATTCTAAAGAAGAATTTTAAAACTTTATTGGTGGTAGTTGAGAAGAATTCCTCTATCTAAATCATTTTGAGCGCAATATAAATGTATCATATTGTTATTCATATTATATAAGAATAATAAGTTTTTTTTTTTACAACATTTTTAACATATAAAGAATATAAGTTTAGCGTGTTGTGTGTATTTCCTAATTATAAGTTTTTGGTGAAATTGCAACAAAACTAAAAGTGCATAAAAACATAAAAAACGTCATTAATTCTTATTCACTCTTTGTTTAGCGATGTTTATAAATTGACAAACTGTCCTACACTGAGGCCACATCCACACGAAGCCAGAGCTTTCCCTATCCGATATTTTTTTTCCGTTCAAAAAAAAAAAAAAAAAAATACGTAAACATGCCGTTGTCTCAAGAAATATCTGCGTACACACGAAACCACTGAAACCGACTCAAAACGATGTAGCCTAGTATACATACCAGACCAGGCGCTGTAATTCTGCCACAGACATACACTAAAAACGGAGAAGAAGACTTAAAGCATGCGCATAAACCTTGCGCGCTGTATACAACAATACTATTAGGCACAGTAGCTTCTTTTTTTCTTTTCTTTTTTTATCAAGAACTTTGTTGAACAATATGAACAACCAAATGGTCTGGTACAAAATATGAGTCACGATATTCGATAGTTAACGGACGCATAATGCTTGCCACAAAGAACCGGCAAAAGTAATCATGTGTCAAATATAGCAAGGAGACATTTTATTAATAAACTAGTGTTTTATGTGTCAGTCAAAGATGTTGACAATGCTGACTCGTCATCTTCGCAGATGAACGTGCCTATAGAGAGAAATGCACACTTCATACGGATTACATAAGAGAGTTGTCTGTTTCTTTTCGTTTTGAATTGTTTTGTTTAAAAGTGGACATTTCAAGCTTTTAGATACATTTCTAAGTTTCGGTTAATTTATGAGACGAGCTCAGTTCACGAGCAATGCTAGTTATTGAGGCCAGTGCCTCCATTTCCTGATTAAATCGTCTTAAATGCGTCTCCGTGTGGACAGAAACCAATGTAATCTTCCTGATTTAATCACGTAAAACACAAGTCTAAACACAAGCACCACTCTTCTGAATGATGGTAACCACAAACCTCCAAGAGTTTGTAAACCAATTGTTTGTAAAACATACTTAATACTTTACTTACAAATTCAAAAAAAAAAAAAAAAAAAATTACAGTGTATAAATAAAACGACATGAAGGAAGTTATTTCCAAAATGTAATTAATTGCACACAATTGTCTTTGTTTTAGCTGCTTGTTTTAGTTGCTACCAATTGACACAGAGTCAAGAAATTACAAACCACCCCCCAGGTCTGCCGATTCAACCCCCAATGCTAATCGATCTCCTCTCAGGGAATCAAAAGAAAACCGTTTTTTCCTGTTTTCACCAGCGCGTGGGTGGGGTTTTGATCCATTGCAGTTCCTTGTTTAAATGCTATGTAAGCAAATCTACTATACATACACTTTAAGTTATTTCAAATTAATGTTTATAACTTAATTTGTTGATATCGCTTAACTTAATTTGACATATGTTGATATAACCAACTGACATTGTAGCCTAGTAGATTGCATGCCAGGAAGAGGCTTATGCTTTGTATTAAGTAATGAGCGTTTACTATAATATAGCCGCACTCAAGCGCACGACCGCACGCATAAAGCCTGCCACAAAGAACCGGTAAAAGTAATGATTATGAATGCGTCTAAATACGCTGTGAATGTGAATGTGCATTATATGCCGAGTTTCGGTTCATTTATGAGAAGAACTGCAGTTCACTCGCCGGTGCCTCCAATGTCGTGATTGTCTGCTATATTTACTTCTTAAATCCAGGCAATTGGTTCACGAAACATTGATTAAAATTAAGATATAATTAATACAAAACGAAATTCAATTTAAAAAAAGGCAGCTGTTCTGTTTGAGGTCTCTGTGAAAGTTTTAAAGCAGTCTTTTAGTGCCGCTTTCAGAGTGCTCGCGTCCATAACCGAGAACTGCACGTTGTTTTTTCCTCATAAATGTGAACACGAAAATGAAAATAAAATGAATATTATAATGTTTTTTTGTTGTGTCAGACAATGATTACCAATTTTTTCTCTCATATTGCTCCTCATAACCACTGAAAACGGTCAACGGAAGTTAAAAGTGGTGGGTACTCATGACGAAATCTGGTGAGTACACGTACACTGTCTTTGTATCTCTTTAGAATATTGCTACTTGAATAAAAATGACATAATTATGAATCAAATTATTAAGAACAAATAATGAAACTGTGTCAAAATTCGACAACACAAAGAATGATCAAAAAGCGATATAACGCACATCTCAGGTTAAATTAATTATATAAAAAACAGGGAACATTTTGTAAAAGCAAAAAAGCGATCAAAATGCATAATTAAAATAATTGTATTATGTGTTACCAAATATTTAATACCACTTCCCCATAATGTTGTAATTATTTTTTAAAACAACATCTGTCAAACTGTCAATCAGACTGTCATTTTTATTTTATTTTAGAAGTCGTAACTGTTGATCACCCTTTGTATGGAATTTGTGAATATGAATATTTAGAATATTTACAAACTGTCGGCAAGACCTCAAACCAACCCCGGACATTCTGAGACTAACGTGGAAAAATCTTTATGCTTAATGCATTAAGTTAATGCATAAGTTAATTATTAACTTAAGCATGAGCTAATTAATATTAATTAGTTCAATTAAAATATTTATTAATAATGTAATGGCAAATCAGATGCACCCAAAATATATAATATGTTGTGCTGCAACATTACCTCACAAGAAATATCTGCCCAAGAACAATCACACAAGAAATATCTGCACGAATTAAGAATCTGGGTAAGTCGCATTATTTAAGCCTTTCATTATGTTAGGATGATGTTGTGTATATATTAAAAAAAAAATACTGCTGGGTTTTTACAGGCAGAGTCACGTGTATTATGCTCACACTAAATTCTCTGTTGCACTTAGATAAATGCGCATTGCACGCACACTCATCTTAATAGTTGTACAAAAAAGTTATGCGCTGGCAAGAACGTCACTTTGCTGTTTTAATAAAAGCAATGTTAAAAATTCTGCATGCACTCATCTCCTGGAAACCACAGCAATGATAAAGCATATAAAAATTCGTAAACATTGTCCAATACCCCTTCTTGTCTTAAGACAACTTTGATGAACCTTTTACATTTACAAATATTTCTGTATAATACAGTAGCCTACTGTAAATATTTGTGTCTATTACTATTTATAATTTATATTTTGTTGTGGATGTTTTCTCACAATCATGAGGTAATGTGAAGTAAACTAAAAAATCTAATGTAAAGTTGTTTTTTATGCGCCACCTGGTGGATATTCTGTGAAGCGAAACACATTGAGGGTTTTTTTAAGTATGCCCCCCCAAAAGCACTTGCAGAATTCTGCGAGACTATGCGAGACAAATTGCCGAATGCCGCGGGAGAAAACGCGCGTTTCTAAAAGCCACATCTGTACATGGACACGACGCTTTCTCCCCTGAGGTATCAGGGAGTGCGCGTGCTAAACTATCTCGATGATTTGCTGGTCCTAGCTCGCCCTAGAACCGAACTTTTACAACACAGACCTTTGATTCTAAGCCATTTGGAATGCCTGGGTCTCAAAATCAGCAAACTGAGTCCCAGCCAGAGTGTGATCTTTCTGGGCAGAGTTATCGACACTACAACTATGAAAACGTGGCTCACACCAGAGCGTGCACTCTCTATTCAACAGCTGGCAGCCTCCTTCAAGGCAGGCGAGTGCTCACCCCTGAAAAAGTTTCAGAAACTTCTTGGTCTCATGGCAGCCGCATCGTCAGTGGGACTACTGCGCATGCGCCCACTGCAGCACTGGCTCAAATGCCGTGTGCCAGCCCATGCAGGCAGCCTGCGCATCATGGTGAATCACGGTTGTCTACGGACCCTGATTCCCTGGCGGGCTCAGAACTGGTACCACGGGGGCGTGACCATGGGGGTGAATTCCGCATGGAAAGTGTTTTTCACAGACGCCTCTAAACGAGGTTGGGGAGCGCTGCACGAGGGCAAGCCTGTCTCTGGCCTCTGGTCGAGCATGGAACAGAGCTTACATATCAACTGTCTGGAAATGAAAGCATTTTGTTTGGCCCTCAAAGTATTTCTGCCAAACGTCAGGGGACACCAGGTCTTAGTCTGCACGGACAACACGTCAGTGGTGTCATATATAAACCACCAGGGCGGTGTCAGGTCGTGCAGCCTGTACGCCCTGGCGAGAGACCTCCTTATTTGGGCGCAAGCCAATCTGAGCTCTCTGAGAGCAGCGCATATCCCTGGCATTCGGAATACGGGTGCGGATATGCTGTCACGGGGCAACACTCCCCAAGGCGAGTGGTCCCTGAACCCTCAGACGGTGTGTCTGATATGGAGTGTGTTTGGCGAGGCCGAAGTCGACCTTTTCGCCTCGAAAGACAACACTCACTGCGCAGTGTTCTTTTCGAAGAACTGGCCCACCCCTGGCCCAACCGTCCCCTTTATGCTTTTCCTCCTGTGTCAATGATCCCCCAGGACATCAAACAGGTCAGGGAGAATGGATGCCCAGTCCTCCTAGTGGCCCCCCTCTGGGAATCCAGACCATGGTTCTCAGAGCTGGTTCAGATGACGGATGAGTCCCCTGGCCCGTCCCGCTGAGGAGAAATCTCCTCATGCAGGCGAATGGGACAATATGGCATCCGCGACCTGACTTATGGGCCCTCCATGTGTGGCCCCTCAACAGGTACCCGGGGACCTCCCTGAGAAGACCCTGAACACAATCACTGAGGCTAGGGCCCCGTCTACTAGGCGCCTCTATGCTCTGAAGTGGTCAGTGTTCTCCAACTGGTGCTCGGACAAACACTTCGAATCCGAGTCATGCTCTTCCTTCAAGAGCTGTTGGACGCGGACCACTCCCTGTCCACGCTCAAAGTGTATGTAGCAGCCATTGCAGCTCATCATGCTCCGGTGGCTGGCCAATCGCTAGGAAGAAACGACTTGGTCTTACGGTTTCTGAAGGGAGCCAAGAGGATGAACCCCTCCAGGCCTCCGTCCGTGCCATTGTGGGACCTCTCCACTGTCCTTGGGGCCCTGAAGGGACCACCTTTTGAACCGCTCCATTCGGTTGATCTCAAACTACTCTCGCTAAAGACTGCTATCCTGCTGGCACTGGCTTCTATCAAGTGAGTGGGGGATCTGCATGCGCTCTCTGTGAGCCCCTGCTGTTTGGAGTTTGGTCTGAGGGTGACTCCAAAGTCACCCTCAGACCCAGGCATGGCTATGTACCCAAGGTTCTCTCAACACCGTTTAGAGCACAGGTTATCACATTATTAGCTCTTCCCCCTTCCGCAGAGGATGGGGAGGCTAATTTGCTCTGCCCTGTTAGAGCACTGAAAATCTATTTGGAACATTCTGCGTCTTTTAGTCAATCAGAACAGCTCTTTGTCTGCTTCGGTGTCCGATCCAAGGGATCTCTAGTCACGAAGCAAAGGTTGTCAGATTCACAGTGGATGCTATATCTCTGGTATATACCTCAGTGGGTCAGGTTTGCCCTATTGGTACTAGAGCCCATTCGACTAGAGGCATGGCCTTGTCTTGGGCTTGGTCCTCTGGGTTTCCTATTCAGGACGTTTGTGCGGCGGCCAGCTGGTCCTCGCCTTCCAGATTTGTGAAATTCTAAAACATGGAGGAACCTTCCCTGCAGGCGAAGGTCCTTTCTGTATGATTTAGACTCGACAAGTGTCTGGTCTTATCCACGTCATGTCAATGTTCATAAGCACACCATTCATTTTTATTATAAAACCCGCCTCTGGCCGGTTATGATATCCCTTATACATAAAAGACCCGACGGTATATATATATATTATCAGGCCTGACGGTGTCCGGCCTTTTTTCAATATATATAATTGGGTTCTGGCTTGTTTCTGTGAGCTCAGGGATCTTGAGCCGCAGTAGGCAACCAGTTACTTAGTGCGGCGTTTTACATGGCGTCCCCACTGCATATAGCTACACAATACGAAGTGACCATTCTCGAAAGGGAACGTAAAGGGAACCTACTCAGTTACTATCGTAACCTCGGTTCCCTTTGAGTTAGGGAACGAGTATTGCGTAGCCGGCCGCACTATAGAAACATGGCAAGTATGTCGCTTTAGTCGATGTAACCTGCTAAAATGGTGATTTCGGGGACTGATATAGGCTAAGCCACGCCCCCTCAGCGTGCTGCTAGCTCAGAGGCGCCCGCGCCATTGGATGTGCAGTTGCCACAGCACAGCCAATGAGTGAGCCAGACACTCACTGTGCTAGCTATGCAGCTGCATGCGGTTTACATTTTAGGCTTCAGAATATTTCGAGGAAAAGGAGTTTCCCCACTGCGTATAGCTACGCAACACTCGTTCCCTAACTCTCAGGGAACCAAGGTTACAATAGTAACTGAGTACGTTTTGCTACAAATAAAACCAAAAACCATGGTTACTAGAGTTATAAACCATGATAACCACAAATTAGCAATGCTTTTCTACACTACCCATAGTTTCACCATGGTATTTGTAGTAAAACTCTGGTTACAAATGGTTTACAGTAAAAAAAAAACTGAAAAACAGAAACAGCAATGAGTCGAAGTCCTTTTTGTCCCCCCCCCCCCAAAAAAAAGAAAGGGAATTCTCCTACCAGATTTGATGAGCACAGTTCAACAAGGAAATCGAATCCGTGGGTGGCTCGGCGTGTATACGCTAATAGGGCTTGGGCGTCGTGACGTCATTACTTGGCGTGGCCGCTATGTTGATTGCCTCCTTTACTGCTACTCGGACGACTGTGGACTACTGTGTCTTAATTTGATTAATTTGGCGTTACTATTTCAACCATGGTAAAACAGCGCAACACATATCGCCATGGGAAAAAGATCGGAAATGGATTAACTTTCCACCGCTTTCCTGCTTGGAGGCGCAACCACGGAGACCAAGTATCCGAGATAACAAAGAGTCGTCGGCTCGCTTGGATCGCGGCTGTAAGATGACCAGACATAACCTTCCACAGTATTCCGATGTCGATGAGAGTGTGTTCCCTGCATTTTCATTCTGGTAAGTTAAAGATGGTGTACGATTTTCTTTTTATACATTGTTTCTTTCCTTCAACCGCGACACCACATACAAACACATGAATGCGCGCACACAAACACAACACAAACATAACACAACATTATGGTTCTATATGTTTTCAACACTTCTGCTATGGGATGATAATTTTGATTGTGTTACCAGGAAAACCAGCAAATGAAATGTACAACTCACATCCGGATTGGGCACCATCACTAAACCTGGGCCACACTGAGATGAAGGCCACAAAGACTGTACGCTCTGAGAGACAGGAAATGAGAAAACGGCAGTGGACTGACAGTACACCTGCGATGGATGAGACAGTTATTGATGACCTTGTTCCACCAGGTAAGCCTTACAGAGCCAGCAGATACAAGACCTTATATTGTTTTTGTTGCTGTTGCAGCTGCATGTGGCACATTTAGCTAAAAGAGGATGGAGCTGACCAGAGACTGCTGACACAATGTGACTTCTGTCAGCGTCGGTGCGATGAAATTGACCGGCTGCTGGAAGAGAACAGGGCCCTGAAATGTGAGCTTGGCCAGAGAAAAATGGATGAACATTTCCTGAAGGATGACAACGTCAAAGTGAAGTACTACACTGGACTTCCACACCTTGAAGTTGTCATGGGTGTTCTAGCCTGTGTTGGACCATACGTGACACAGAGTAGTAAAGTACTGTCACCTTTCCAGATGCTTTTCCTGACTCTCATGCGCCTTAGACTAAATTTACCAATACAACAAATTGCCCATCTCTTTTGTGTAGACAAAAAAAAACTGTTTCCAAAACATTCAGTAACATCATACATGTTTTGCATGCGTGCACCAGCCCTTTAATTAACTGGCCAGGGCGAGATGTGTTGCATGCAACTATGCCCCATCAGTTTGTGGAGGCCTTTGGGAAGCGTGTTGCCATTATTCTGGACTGTTTTCGCGTCAGTGATAAGCACATAACTGATAACTGTGGGATTCTGGACAAACTGTTACCTGGGGATTTGGTGTTGGATGATCACGGCTTTGACATACAGGACAGTGCGGGACTTATGTGTGCCGAGGTAAAGATCCCTGCTTTCACAAAAGGACGCTGTCAGCTGGATGCAAGAGATGTGGAGAGCACAAGAAAAATTGCCCACCTCCGAATTCATGTGGAAAGGGTGATTGGAACCGTCCACAACAAGTACACTATTTTGTCAGATAAAGTACAGATTCACATGGTGTTACCATGCAAGGATGAAGACATGACATTCCTCGATAAGATTGTGTCTGTATGTTGTGCTCTGACAAACATGAGCCCTAATGTTGTGCTGAAATAAATGTGCATTAAATACAGCCATAAGTGTCTGTTGCATCCATACCCACAATCTTCACAATAAACATACTTAAATGCATGTATCTTATAAACAAGAAGCAATAACAGTATGATGTGCAAAAGCAAAAAGTGTCACACAATCAGATGTTTTTCAACAGTCCAAAACAGGAAAAATGGAACCACTGCGTCGCACAGTTCTTGTTGTCACACGCAACCATGTCATCCAGTTCCTCAGGCCCTTGGCACACGCACCACATATTCTCTTTATTTTCTGTGGTCCTCTTCCTCGCTCTCTTTTGCCCTCTTACTTGTGGGACTGTTACAGTGTTACAAGATTTTACAGCCATAACTCTTGAGGGCTGCGGTGTGGAGGCATCTTGTGTGTAGTGGCGGCAAATGAGCTCAGGGAGGGAAACCTTCAGGAAAAATTCATGTGCCTTCTGCAGACATGACTCCCAGAACCTGACATCTGGCATGACTCAGACAACAACGAGATCTTTCTGTGTCCACACCACAAAGTCACAGTATTTGGACATAGTATCTGTGGCCTCGTTTAAGTTGAAATGTGTTGTCCACAAGTAGGAGACAGAAGTCCCTGTCACCATCACAAGCCTCCTGGACAGTGGTATTCTTGTGCTTTGCTGGACACTTTATTTCCAGGCAGCCTTTCCCACAGCAGATACCGTTAATAGTGCCGATTTTGTCCACACACCGGTCCCTGGCTTCCCTATTTAACGTATCCCGGTAAATTCCACATCCTTTTCAGGATTTTAACATATTTTTTCTTTCTTTTCTTTCTCCCAACTCTGCTTCTTCTCCTCGTTCGACTTGCTGTATGTTTACATTCGCGAGGCCATCAACATGGCCGCCATGTCCCAGAATGCAACGCGGCACCCAAGCCCTATTGCATCTTGTGTGTCCAGTATGGAACAGGAAAACTTTTGAAGATGATCATAATCTCTCAAAAACCCAGCCAAGGCAAGAAAATCGTGTATATTCAAGCTGCGTTCAATCGCAGCGCTTTGATCTTGCGTGGGTCTGCATCAGCCTCCATTTCTTAATCTTTGCCTCGTCCTCTTCTCACTCCAACGACAGCTTCTTGTATTCAAGTTATCGTATTCACTCAAATATCCAAACCTTTCGTTATATTCGGCCTTTTTTCGCTCTAAATCTATTAATTAATGCAGGGAGTTCCTGGAGATCGCTCTGCACAGCTGCGTTCTCTGACTCGCTCTCTCTCGTCTGCTGCTCACACTGACAGAGGCGCTGGCGCGACCTGAATGCACTACTGCTATTGGCTGATTGAAGTGTCTATCACTGCAGCACAATCAGTGATTGGGTGATTCTCCTGACCTTCTAAAATGCTTATATTTCTTTCCTCTTCTCAGCTTAACTCACATCTTAATTCCTGTACTGGTAGCCTGGGTAACCCGGGTTACACATGACTCATTATAATGCAATTTTTATATAAAGATATTTTCATGAAGTATTTATTATTGTACTAATTTTGACATTTAGCCGATTTAAAAAATACAGTTTTGTTAAATCTTAAGTATTTAAGTCATTTTGTGCAGATATGCATATCTGTAGATGTGTATCAGCCTGAGTTCAAAATATACCCACCAATGTTAAAACCAAACAACACATGTGCCTGAAATACTGGAGAGAGCAGTGTGGTGTGTGCGAACAGCCCATGATCAAAAGTCATTTAATGCAATTTAATCTGATTAATTCGGTTCGAGAGTAGAGATAAAATCCCGAGGCACACACGCAAGGTCTCTCGCTCCCTCTCTCTGCCGTGCGCGCGCTACGCTTGCGCGCTCTTGCTTCCGGGAGATTTTAACGGATTTGCGGGCATCAGGGAGCCGCTATCAATATGCGGGAGACTCCCGGAACTTCCAGGAGACTTGGGATGTCTGCATGCATCCTCTGCATGCTTCCTTACAAGTGTGTGTGTGTGTGTGTTTGCGTGTGTGTTGATGGCTGGGCATACAGATTGCGCCTCTGCTCAAGAGCCTTTGGATGCTTGTCACTGTGTGCTATACCAGCCAGCTGTGATTATAAACACGGCATTTTATTGCTTTCCTCTGGTTATAAAATTTGCTAGAAAAGACCCTTCCCTTACAGCAGGTGTGTTGCTGAATGCTTTCTGCATGCCTTATAAATAAACATGCCTTAAAATGCTGGTGAACACAATGTCAGGTGTGGATATTTGGGATTTTTTGACACTCATCAAATGTGATGACTAAATGAAATGCGATGAGGAGCCGCATGTTCCTAGTTCTACAAAGATATCAGGCAGGCTGTGGGTAGTTCATGGGCATTGGACTAGCATGTTCCTAAAAAGCTAAATAATACATTTAGTTACTAATGTATGGTTTAAACTGTAAGAATGCTATTCTGACATTATGTTCATTTTACGAGAATAAAATGTATACGAAAATAATAATAACTATAAGAATGCAGTAAACCATTTTGTATTTCATGTACAGTATATTTTATTTGTAACAGAATGTATACACTATTTTAAAAAAAAGTTTAAAAAAGTTGACAATATCAAAGGCAGCACGCCATAAATTCTTTACATTGGATCCATGATTATGAAAAGTTGAGAGTTCCATCGATATAATGTCCAGCAAAGACAATCCATGTTCGTCTGTTCATAGTGTGAGGAGGATTCCAGCAGTTGACTAATATTTATTTTTCCGCTGTGAGAGCGGCCAACTGTAAATATCTTTGTTGAACGTATAAAGGTCCCAAAAATCATTAAAAAAAGTGGCGTGGGGTCAAACATATATCAGTGCTCAACAGATTTGATAAGTCCTGTGAGATTTGGGTACAGAAAAGTGAGAGAGAGGGACAGTCCCAAAAGAAGTGTAAGTACGTTCTTAGAGATCCTTGAGAACAAAGATTACACGTAGGAGAGGAGGATAGATTCATATAGAAACATTTCATAGGAGTCAAGTAAACCCTATGTAGTAATTTCCAGTGTATCATTTGATGATTGGGGTTCTTTGAAGACTGCTTAAATATCCTCCATACCTGATCTGAAAATAAAACATGCACATGGCTGGTAGCCATGTAAAAGCTGACTGTAAAAGCTTCCGTCCTGTAGCAAATTAGGTTAAATCATCATCTAGAGGCCCGAGAAGGCCGAGGGACTAAAGATAATCTGCACAAATTACCATCATGATCATACAGAGATATGGGGCAAATATCCACATCTTGAGCAGTGTGATGGATTTTTTAATTAATCAACTTTAATTAATCAACTAACATTTGTTTTTTCTTGCAGGAACAACATTTATATGCTTTTTAATGTTTCCAAACTCTTTGGGGAAAACTTGTGACTTTGAGTGTGTGTGTGTGTGTGTATAAATAACAATTAGGGGAAATGAAACTAGACAGATGACTACTTCTCAAACCTTGTGATAAGTAATCACAAAAACAGAGTTTGCTTTTGCCAGTGACAGATGCAAAGGTTGGGGCTTTTGAACCAAATGAACCAATCATATTGAAGGTGACATGTTAGTCACGATAATCTTATTTGTTGTCTCGATTCTATAAAAACTTTTGTATCCGTGTTTTCTGGTGGGATTATCAATGGAATTTGTCTGAGATCCTCCGGCCTTGCTTCTTCTTCAGGGAGATTCTCTAAGAATTGCTCGAGAACTCTCCCGGCCGTGATTAAAGCATTTAAAGAACATTTGCTGAAGTTTGTCTGTCATTTATGCTGCGCAGCAAGAAAACTAGTTAGGGGAACAAGTTAGTTAGGTGACTATTATTGGACGGGGACGTCGATTTGTAGACAAGACCCAGATAGAAGAACACTAGAGACCTTACTACCAAGTGATAGTGATTCAATATGGGACGTCGATTTGTAGACAAGACCCAGTTAGTTAGGTTTAGGGAAAAATCTACCACAGCAGCTAAAGATAAAGAAGTTGAAATACAAATATTGACAATTTGTGAATAGGTTTTATGTGTGGCGGAGAAGAAAGTGAATGACCTAGCAGAAGGGTTTAATAATTGGCAAATATCCACTAGTGAGGATGAAGTTGCACATTGCCAAAGTTTATCAGAACAAAGAGCTTAAGAGTGTGATTCCTTTGGTCCAGATCTATCTAAAGTATGGGATATTGCAGAATTCATCTGCACCCATTACAATTTTAAAGTCAATTTTAAAGTCAATTTTAAAAGCTAATTTCAAGAGATAAGCTGAGAGTAAAGAGAAGAAAGTAGGGTCAGGAGTACATGAAGCATAAACTGAAAGAAATACAATATTCCTATTCTCCACTGATGTTTTTATGTTTTACTCTACCATCTGAGTTACAGCCTTTATCCAAAATAGTGATATTTAAAGTCCTCTGCACCAATATTAAGACACCTGCATACATCCTCCTCTTTCAAATGGGATTCTTGACCTAAAGCTATATCAATCTTTCTTCTTCGGAAAAAATCCAAAAAGCTTGTGCGTTTGTGAGGGTAAACAGCAGATTAAACCTTAATACGATCCGTGGCATCAACAGAAACCTGGACATTACTGAAGCACCAATATTGTCCCCATGCTAATATAATGGCTAGCAAGTAAAAAAAAATCAACTCAGTTTTTAGAATGTCCTCAAAGCGTGCTACAGTGTCAAATTTATCACTCGTGGTCGGTGCCTTGGATCTCTTCTTAATCGGAAAAGATGACGGTGACAAATTCTGCTGTTTCCGATTGTGTGCCATCTGGCAAAGTACAATTATTGAATAAAACTTAAAATAAAACGAAAAATCTGCAAAAAAGGGGCCAAATGTATGGGGCTCTACTGGAGCATGTCACGTGACTCTCCCTCATTTTTTTTTATTTCGTTTTTTATGCACCATTCTATATTTAAATGTTTTTAAAAAAAACAAACAAAAATAATAACAATACAATAAACTATAACTGTTAAAAATAGTCAGATTAAGGTAGCTACAAGTATTAAATGCGGTTAAATGTCAAAATAGAGGTGAAATCAGGAATGTGTCTCCCTCATCTACTTGTGATCCGATCGGACAAAACGCATCTTAATACTAGGAGTAAACAGAGCCTAAGCTGCAACATCTAGCTACTGGGGTGCCTCAGGGTTCAGTGCTTGGACCACTTCTCTTCTCTATCTACATGTCATCACTAGGATCTGTCATTCAGAAACATGGCTTTTCCTATAACCGCTATGCTGGTGACACACAACTCTACCTCTCATTCCAGCCAGATGATCCAACGCTAGCTGCTCACATCTCGGCCTGCCAGGCAGATATTTCGGATTGGATGTAGGCAGAGATGTATAGTAACGAAGTAGAACTACTTCACTACTGTACTTAAGTACTAAAAGGCTGTATCTGTACTTTTCTAGAGTATTATTTTTTTCTCCTACTTCCACTTTTACTTAAGTACATATTTTCGGCGAGTGTAATACTTTTACTCCGATACTTTTTTTATGTGCTGCATCGTTACTCGTTACAATTATAAAAATGTTACGAATCATTCCAAACCTACATTATCACTGCCAGAGCGGTAGATGGCTCTGTCACCAGGTTTGATGAAGCTAGCCCAGCGAATCAAACGATCAAGAAGACCGCGCGTGCTCCCGTTCTGCCTTTCGCTCTGCTGCCTGCCTCCAGTGAGAACACTTGGGCATTGTTCATTTGTTTCGAGATGGAAGAACCAGAACTTCGAGTGATCGTGGCGGTGAGGGTGAGGAAGGAGACCACTCCTGGCCCTACTAGTCCATGTTTTCATTTGTTGGAGGGAAAGACAATTCAAATAGATTGAAGTGCGTAACTGTTAGCTGTCATGAGGACGCCGATGCACTGAATCGTTCCTTGTTTAAATAGTTTAAAGTTAGGCTACTATTGTATGTAATGTTATTACCTTGACAAACTATACATCATTAAAATGATATAAGACTCAAGTTTCAGTATTTGAGCACTATTTTATTCTGAGAAATGTATAGGGACAGTTATGTCTTAATTTATGTCAGTTATATATCAGGAAAAAATAGTCGATACCTTTAATATGAATTATGAGCGTCAGCCGCACCCATTCAGAAAAAAAAAAAAAACTCATGTGTGGTCGTCATGAAAGCGCTTGACCAAACAACGTCCCTCAGGGCTTTTAGCTCAAAAATGTGCAGATTTTGATAGATTGATAGATTTCATAGGTTTACGTTAGATTTCTATAGAGAGGAATAATATTTATTTAAATTATTATAACCAAAATGGGCCGATGTAATCATTATGAGCGCTGGATACTCTGATGTAGCCTACTGTGTTTTCAGTCCATACTGGCAGCCAGAGGGCGCCCTATGCACATTAGACCATATATGGAACACATGAAGAAGAGCCATTCCAGGAACTCCCTGACATAAACAAAGCTTCCAGAGATCGCTGTTACATGCTGATAAATACACAATAAGCTGTAGAGAAAAAGGGCACAAGCAGGGAAGAAAAGAGAGGGATGCTTTAGAGGGGGAAGGGACATATTTGATCTGTTTTTGTTTACAAAGAGTTAAGCTCAGTGTGTTAAGGTGTTCTTGAACATTCATGTCCTTGTACTGCTGCTTCAGCCAAATTGTGTGTCCTAAACATTTGAAATAATATAAACAATATGATGTTCAAACTTTTGACTCTTTTCTTTAATAACTTAATAACACAATACTTGTACTTTTACTTTCAGTACTTGAGTAGTAAATTTTTAAATAAACTACTTGCAATACTTAAGTACAAAAAATGTTGAATACTTTAGTACTTCTACTTAAGTATTTTGCTTAAAGAGCACTTCAACTTCTACTCAAGTCACTTTTTTGATAGAGCACTTGTACTTTTACTCAAGTCTGGGTCTCTAGTACTTTATACATCTCTGGATGTAGGACCACCTCCTTCAACTCAACCTTGCAAAGACAGAACTGCTTGTGATCTCGGCCAACCCAATACTTCATCATAACTTTTCCACTCAGCTAGGTTCCTCATCCATAACTCATCCAAGAACCTCAGAGTTATGACTGAAGATGAATTAAATTAAATCCTGCAGATTTGCCTTACACAACATTAGAAAGATAAGGCGAACACTTATCAGAGCATTCTACACAATTCCTTGTCCAAATTATTGTGCTATCCTGACTGGATAGATTCTCATATATTGTTGCCCTCTTGTTGAATCGATTGCTTCTATTGTTCTTGATTGCTTCATTGCGCTGAACTCAGCAACCCTAATTATGATTGAAGAGATGGAGAATGTTTGCAAAATGTCTGTTTCATCACACAGCACCATGCCTGTTTCGTCGCCCTGCACCAAGCCTGTTTTGTTGCCCAGCACCGAGTTAATGATGTCACTGATGTTCCTGCCATGCCCCCCACTCCCACCTCCGCCTAGAACCTTCAAGCCCATCACTCCACCTCGGCCCATTGACCAGTAGACTCCAATTTGGCTCCTCGCCCCATCGGCTCCACCTGGGACCCTCATCCCTCTGGCTCTGCCTTGGTCAGTCATTGCTCTGCCGTCTCCATGGACTTACAGGCCTTCATCTGCGACTCATCCCTGCACCCCCTTGGCTACATAGGGCTCCACCTCAGTCCTCCAGCAGCCTGGCTTTGCATCTGCCACTCATCTCTGTGGGTCCGCCTTGGTCTTCAGGACCTTCTGTGTCTCTTCAGTCATTCAGGTCTGCCTGGGTCTCCACTGCCATCAGCTCCGCCTCAGTTGGTCATACTTTTTCATCAACTTACAAGTTACAAAGTTAATTGTAGCTATTATGTTATGTTACACTGTTATGTGAATGCTCAGTTTTTCCTGTTGTTTAATACATTTGGCTAAAGTCTTGTGTTATAAAAGATTAAGTGCTATACACAGGCTATTGGTTATGATTAGAGGGCACTAGCACTCATTTACATGACATTCTTGGCTTCTCAAAGACGTAAAACATTACCCTTTACAAGCATTTTTTTTTTTTCTTGAGTAATGAAAATACTCTGCTTATTTAAAGAACCAGTTCTTTATTTACTCTTGCACTGCAAACAAGGAGAGCGACGGTCTCCAAAAATGTGTGCAACAATTCATTCACGATTGAGGTGGGTGGAGCTACTGAATGAGGTTTTGCAGACAAAATGAGGATCCGTTGGAGTTACAGGGATTAGTCACAAGCTCTAGTATTAAGCTATTTAGCATAAAGTTCTATTCAAGCTCTGGTATAAAGTATAGGTAAAAAAAAAGGTTGCAAATATTGGACTTCATTCACCAATATCTTCCTAAGAATTTTCTTAACTTTGTACTTAATAAACTTCCTAAGACAAGTCTACATCAGATTCATGACATGCTCTTAAACAACAGAATTGTTCACACCTGTGTTCTTAGGATTGATGAATCCCACGTCTTCGTAATTGAAAGCGTGTGTCAGTTGTTCCTAATTAGCGTAAGAAAACGCCTGCAAATTCCTATATAAGGAAATGACACTTCAGGGCCGTGTGCAAGAAAAGTTGGAGAATGTCCTAAAGACGCACAGACGGTGGTGGTCCACTGATAACCAAACAAAAAAGAACTTCAGTAATTCTGAAATAGAAATTCTACTGCAACAGGTAAATGCCAAACGAGGCATAATATTTAATTTAATCAGCTTAATTGCTGATGTAAATTGCAGTGTTAGTGTTTCTTAGCATACAATGATTTGTTTTTCAACAAATGATCAGAAATACATTATAGTAAAATACTATCATTGTAAACGACTGTAGAATTAAATAAAATGCAGTAACCAATTATTTGGAGAAAACTGTCATCATTCAAATGTGTGTAAGAGTGCTCTTGAGTGTGTGTAGATTTTGTTCCTAGCGAAGAACAAATCCAAGATAAGAAAACATTAGTGAATGTCAGAATATTCGTAAAAAGTGCGTAAGTGGGATTTAAGAACACACTTATTCGTAAGAACGGTTGGTGAATGAGGCCCATAGTGTTATTAACCAGTATGTTTTCTAATCAAACCGTTTTCGGAACTGTAATGTTACAGAAGGAACGCATGAACAGAAACGTTCAAATACTGATTCTGTTTGGAGGGAACCAATTGATATATATATTTATTTATTTATTTATTTATTTTATTTTTTAAGCTCCGCCCAGAGCTGAATACTTTTTGTCTGGAACTAAGCAGGAGTCGAGTCCCAATACCTTTGGAGGCTTAGGAAAACAGAGAAAATATCTCATCAGCATGACCAAACAGACACCTGTGATGTGGCCATGGATGTGGAGGCACAGTAGCTCAGTTTGTCAAACAGCAGTGTTCAGTCTTCAGGGCCCTCCCTCTTGACACAGGAGCACTGAATGCTGAGGCGTAATGGACTGCTAAATGAATGAAACATTAGCATATGTAGCTCAGCAGCAGGCCCTGCTTCCCAGGTCCCCTAGCCACCTGTTCATTTTGAAACCCTCTGAAGGGGTTTGGTCACTTAATGGTCCATGTTTTTTCATGAAACTGTGGTGTGGAGTTGCCTGGCTAAAAACATGGCATCAGGTTGCTAAACTAACTTAACTGACAAGTTTAATCAACCAGCCTAACATTACAAACAGTGCTAGCCAAGGTTCACTTCACCATCATACTTTTCTTGAGAAAACAATATGTCTCATTCACTAACGAGCGTACGCACAGATTTGTGTGACATCTGCATAAGAACATTTGCACGAACAAATCATGATTTATGTAAAAAAAAAAAATTATGAAAAATGTAGAAGCTACTGAAACCACACATATGCAAAAATCACATACTCTGGGTTAGAGGTCTGCGTGGGACTTTTTTTCGTCCCGCTCCCGCTAGGTTCTATTCCGCACCCTCTTGATTCTGCTTAATATTCACTGTGTTCACCCGTTATCGGCTTTGTGATTTTCTTCCCAACCCAACCGATTCCGCTAAATCCCACCAATCTCACATTTAAATTTTCTCTAGAGAAGGAGAGAGTGATTAGGGATAACTATGGAAGCTCTGAACTGCAAGGTGAAAAAAAAAAAACCTATCTCGTTACTTCGAGATATTAAGTCGTTATTTCGACAAATCTCGTTATTTTGACATAAGTCGTTATTTTGACAATATCTCGTTATTTCGACATAAATATCTCGTTATTTCGACATAAGTCGTTATTTCGACATATCTAGTTATTTCGACATAAGTCGTTATTTCGACATAATATCTCGTTATTTTGACATAATAAGGGGACATTCTAATATGCATTAAGCCACATTTAGCGTTCTTATAATGGTTTTCTATAGGAGGAAAATGCTTAATAGGCCATGAGACGGGACCCCAAATTTGGGCTACCGGTACCATTTTGAGGGATTAAATTTCTTTTTGATTTTCATGAAGGTACACATCTCTAGTGTTGGAAAATGTGTGATAGCATCCGATCCATGGTAGCTTTCATGAGAAATCAACACTTATATCATCCTATCTCAAGGTAAGGTGTTCAGTGACTACAAGAGAGAAAAATGCTTCTATAATCCAAACGGTTGTTTTTTGCATTGGAAGAGGCAGTGTCAGGGCTTTAAAATGATGTGTCAACCACCTTTCTAGGCCTCTAGGGCGCTGAGAAACTTTGAGTTGAAAATCGTTTAAAAAAAATCGTTCTATTGAACAACAGTTTATGGTGATATGGCTGTTTTGTTTTGTGTTTTGATCCCATGCTTTTTCTGATTTGGGATTTTTCACGGAATTCTACTTGAGAATTTTGTGCAAGTACTTTTCTGGAGGTGTGATAATCAAATGTTTTATGCTGTTTCAGGCTTAGTGGTGGTGCTACAATTATCCGTGAACTTGATAAATGTTGCAGATATGTTTTACTATCCACAAACAAATTGCTTTCAACTTATGTGTGCAAAATTCAGAATTCAACGAATGTGCAGCAATTTGTACAAATAGACAAAAATTCAGACATTTTTGTGAATACAATATTTTATTTTTTATTAGTGATCATAATTTGCGCATGCAACAAAGATGATGTACAGATGACGCGTGCATTTATTGACGTCTTTTCTGAGTCGATCTCATTTGTGTATATTCGGCAATGCTTAAAATGTAATTAAATAGCCTAGATAGCCTATTTGGCTTCATGTGTTACTAATAATATTAATTGAACTATTATTGTTGTTGTTGCTGCTGTATGGTCCGTGCTAAGAGTAGACTATTATGATTTAAGAGGTTTCATAATAGTCTACTCTTAGCACAGACCATACAGCAGCAGCAACAACAATAATAGTTCAATTAATATTATTATTAATAATAATAAAACCCGCAGTAGTGGTAAGGCAGTGCAGGCCAAATCAAGTAAAACCGAGTTTCTGATCTTGCCAATAATGGCCAAGCACATGAAGCAAAATAGGCTATCTAGGTGATTATATGAGTTGTGTAAAGTTAACAAATAAACCAAATCTAACTATAAAGCTGGCTGAAAGAGCAACTGAAAACAAAACTAGCACAAAACTATATGTAATTGCTAAATAAGTTAATTGCCATTATGCAACGTTTTAGAAAAGTATGAATTAGTAGAATATCCAGTGTTATGAAAACAGAAGGTCAACATAACTACAATACATTCTTTAATTCCCTGTATTATTCTGCCCTCTAGTGGCATATCGATATTAATACAAACCTTAACATAAAGAGATGGACAGTATGTTAATATCGATATGCCACAAGAGGGCAGAATAATACAGAATAAAACAGACCAAACACAGTAAAAATCGTTCTAATAAAGTATACTATGTACAAAAAAATAAACTCAACGCGTTTAATTACACATTAAGCATTGCCGAATACACTCAAATGAGATCGACTCAGAAAACATGTCAATAAATGCATGCGTGTCACCTGTACATCTTCTTTGTTGCATGTGCAAATTATGATCACTAATACAAAATAAAACATTTTATTCACAAAAATGTCTCTATTTGTACAATTGATGCACATTAGTTGAATTCAGAATTTTAAAAACATAAGTTGAAAGCAATTTGTTTGTGGATAGTAGCCTAAAACATATTTGCAACATTTATCAAGTTCACGGATAATTGTGCATGCATTTATTTATCATTACGATACTAAAATCATAATAAAGTATACTACAAAAAAATCAGATGAGTCCAGAATATGAACGCAATGCGTTAAATTTCATGTTAAGCATTTTCCTACCATAGAAAACCATTATAAGAACGCTAAATGTGGCTTAATGCATTTTAGAATGTCCCCTTATTATGTCGAAATAACGAGATATTATGTCGAAATAACGACTTATGTCAAAATGACTTATGTCGAAATAACAAGATATTATGTCGAAACAACGACTTAATATCTCAAATAACGAGATAAGTTATTTATTTATTTATTTTTTCCACCCTGCGGTTCAGGGCTTCCGTAGATAACAAATGTTGGCTATAAAATAATTTAATTTGTTTTTATTTTGTCTTATCATAGCACTTCTCCTTTGCCGAGATAATCTATCCACCTCACAGGTGTGGCATATCAAGATGCTGATTAGACAGCATGATTATTGCACAGGTGTACCTTAGGCTGGCCACAATAAAAGGCCACTCTAAAATGTGCAGTTTTACTGTATTGTAAATACAGCCCAGGACCTCCACATCCAGCATCTTCACCTCCAAAGTCGACTGAGACCAGCCACCCGGACAGCTGCTGCAACAATCGGTTTTCATAACCAAAGAATTTCTGCACAAACTGTCAGAAACCGTCTCAAGGAAGCTCATCTGCATGCTCGTCGTCCTCATCGGGGTCTCGACCTGACTGCAGTTCGTCATCGTAACCGACTTGGAGAGGTGTTCTCTTCACGGATTAATTCCGGTTTTCACTGTACAGGGCAGATGGCAGACAGCGTGTATGGCGTTGTGTGGGGTGAGTGGTTTGCTGAGGTCAACGTTGTGGATCAAGTGGCCCATGGTGGCGGTGGGGTTATGGTATGGCTAGGCGTATGTTAGGGACAATGAACACATGTGCATTTTATTGATGGCATTTTGAATGCACAGAGATACCGTGACGAGATCCTGAGGCCCATTGTTGTGCCATTCATCCACGACCATCACCTCATGTTGCAGCATGATAATGCACGGCCCCATGATGCAAGGATCTGTACACAATTCCTGGAAGCTGAAAACATCCCAGCTCTTGCAAGGCCAGCATACTCACCGGACATGTCACCCATTGAGCATGTTTAGGATGCTCTGGATCGGCGTATACGACAGCGTGTTCCAGGTCCTGCCAATATCCAGCAACTTCGCACAGCCATTGAAGAGGAGTGGACCAACATTCCACAGACCACAATCAAATAAATAAATTCAGGGTTCACTCTCGAAATTGCAATTGACATAGTGATACTAGCACGTGATATATATATATGGCATGTCAAAATAGATGCGCGCAATGTAAATGTAGACTGATAGATTACTAGAAAATAATTAATTTCATTCCAATTATTTGTAAAATAAATTAGATAAATAACCTTAAATGTCTCACTGTACATTGCTATTCTTGTTATAGTGAAGATGTTGCTTACACATTACACCTGCACTTTAGCCTACTAAAGAACCCTACCTAATTTCAGATACTCAGTGATGTAATTCATTTACATTTACATTTATGTATTTGGCAGACATTGCATTTCAAAGTACACATTTACATTCTTATCAGTTTTTGCTTTCCCTGGGAATCGAAACCATGACCTTGGGTCTTACAGTAAAATTAAAATGTTAAGTTTTAGTAAACTTTAAAGTTCAAGTAAATGTTTAATTGTCCATCTGACTAGTAAAATTAAAATGTACATTTTTAATAAACGTGTAGGTAAAGTTCAGGTAAATGTTTAATTTTCCATCTGAGTGATAAAATAAAAATGACTGCAAGTCCATTAAAATAATTTACAACAACTGCAAACAACTATTGAATTGTGATTTTGTATTACAATATGTTTATCTCAATTTTAACAATGAAAAGCTACAGACAGTAGGGGTGTAACGATACACAAAACTGACGGTTCGTACCACGGTTTTGAAGTGACAGCTGGTTCGGTTCAGTACAACAGGGGGGAGAAAAATAAACATAATTTTATTTTTATTTTTATTAAACAGTGGTTTTCTGAACAAATTGTGTCTCTGTCTTTAAATGAATTAAATTATAATTAAAAGTTTCTTAAGGATCCATCCATCCATCTTCTTCCGCTTATCCGGGGCCGGGTCGCGGGGGCAGCAGTCTAAGCAGAGATGCCTAGACTTCCCTCTCCCTAGACACTTCTTCCAGCTCTTCCGGGGGGACACTGAGGCATTCCCAGGCCAGCTGGGAGACATAGTCCCTCCAGCGTGTCCTAGGTCTTTCCCGGCATCTCCTCCCGGTGGGACGTGCCCGGAACACCTTCCCGGGAAGGCGTCCAGGAGGCATCCGGAACAGATGCCCGAGCCACCTCAGCTGACCCCTCTCGATGTGGAGGAGCAGCGGCTCTACTCTGAGCTCCTCCCGAGTGACCGAGCTTCTCACCCTATCTCTAAGGGATCGCCCAGCCACCCTGCGGAGAAAGCTCGTTTCAGCCGCCAGAAGCTGCACGGATCCGTCTGTCAATCTCCCGTTCCATCCTTGAGACAGGAACTCTCCACCAACCTGAAGTGGGCAAGCCACCCTTTTCCGACTGAGAACCATGGCCTCGGATTTGGAGGTGCTGATTCTCATCCCAGCCGCTTCACACTCGGCTGCAAACCGTCCCAGTGAATGCTGAAGGTCCTGGTCTGATGGGGCCAGCACAAAAACATCATCCGCAAAAAGCAGAGACGAAATCGTGTGGTCCCCAAACCTGACACCCTCCGGCCCCTGGCTGCGCCTAGAAATTCTGTCCATAAAAATTATGAACATAACCGGCGACAAAGGGCAGCCCTGCCGGAGTCCAACATGCACTGGGAAATAGTCTGACTTATTGCCGGCAATGCGAACCAAGCTCCTGCTCCGGTCGTACAGGGACCGGACAGCCCTTAGCAAAGGGCCCCTGACCCCATACTCCCAGAGCACCCTCCAGAGTTTCTTAAGGATACATTATTATTATTTTTTTTTTATCTCTGCTAATGCTGTAAACTATATAGAGCCCAATGACTATAACACAAACCCCAAACTATTCAGTTGCTATTTATTTTTAGATATAATAATCAACACTCAAATAAAAACATTGTATGCAAACCAGGGGCGTAGCCAGAATTTTTTTTTTTTGGGGGGGGGCCCATCTTAAAATGAGGGGGCAACTAATATATATATATATCTAGGACATAGCTCGGCGATTATTATCTTTTACATTATTATTTTAGTTCCCGCAAAAATCTGTATTGTATTCTGGTCGGTGTTGAAAAGTCCATTTTTAATTTTACGTAAAATGCGATATCCACGCAGTCAGCGCACCATTCCATGCTCTGTAAACCGTAACGGCGGCACTTTGAATAAACCCGGCATCCTAGTTTTCCTTCTTCTTTGTGATCCACAAAAAATAATAATAATAATTTTGACGGCATTGGTGACCCTGTGGTGGTTTCTGCGGTGGGGAAGAAACGTAAGCCATCGACATCTAATAATTTAGGCTACTTGAGGAGATTAAGAAGATGAGGCACGCGGGAGGAGGAAAAATCTCGACTGTTGCTTGTTCTCACACGACAGCATCAAACTTCTGTCACGCTGACACTTTGACCCAGGGGATCTTTTGAAAAACTTTCAATTGTTTTACTCAAAGTCAACGAAAACCGAGCAGGACCAAGCCATTTTACAGCTGATCGCCGTAAAAAAAAATTCAGGAGGTAGGCTTAGCGATTTCTTAGCGATGGTGATATAATGTCGGCTATTTTTAGTCCAGTGCCTGTAGGGCTATATATAAGATTAGTATTGACCGAGTTCAGAGGCTGTCATATGTGGATCAACTTACTTTGTTGTGTTTCAACAGTTAAAATATGAAAAACTTTTATATTGATTCAATGGATTAATTGCATTTTGGAAAAAAAGGTGTCATGAATTTATTGCATTTTTGGGGGAAAACTAATCCTTTTTTATAATAAATATTTGAAAATCAAAATATGGATTTGAAATTATGTTATTATAACCTAAAATATGCTATGTGAAAGTTTGAAACAAAAAATAGTGGTTTTAATCTTTCCACTCTCTTGGTAAAGAAAACACATTATTACTCAAAATTAATCATAATGAATTTATCGCGTTTTGAAACCAAACTCTTTATATACAACAAATATAGGCTATACAGGAAATGTGGTCATCACTGGTTGTGAAGGCGGTTCATCAATTGCAAACAAGTCATTGCGCAGTGTGCCGATCTGAGTCGAAGTCTCACCGCTATTCTGTGGTGAAATATTTGCGTTTCTGTCTCCTAGCCGCTTCACTCGCTGTCGTCTTGTAGTAAGCTGAAGCAAACTCAGATGTAGATGGCTTATTTTCTCCTTCTCGCTCATCTTTTCGTGCGTAATATTGTACTTTGCACAACGCTGCCATTCACCGCATGAACTCTCACACGAAGATGACAGCGTAGGTTACGCACAACACGTCAAATCAAGTTTGAAAACAGCCGCATTTTACCGCGCAGTATTTTGATTGATCAATCTATCAATTAGACTAACACATCAATAATTTCTTATTTTTATTATTTTATTTTAAGCCATCAGAAATCGGAGGGGGCCGGACATATAAATGAGGGGGCCTAGGCCCACCCAGGCCCCCTCGTGGCTACGCCACTGATGCAAACATGTAAACTGCAAGACAGTTTTTGCATTAACTTCTAATGTGATTTTTACTTCAAATTTACTTAAATTTGTTGTTGAAATAGCCTATAATAATTTACACAGTTGCTGTCATTTTCATGACAGATATTTTAAACATACATCAAATAATCAAGACATCATAAACAGGTTAAGTAAAATATAATATATAGGGCATATATTTAGAAAAAGAGTTAATTTCTCTAGCGAACTAACAAGCTGTGGAAAGTGAATGACTTGTCTGAGGTAATGCATGACATTGTTTACAAGGCGTTTTATTAATGTCTTTCCGCCATTGAAACAATGATTGAGCGATTACACGAGTTAGGATGTGTTTCAGTAAGTTGTACTGTATCTTTCAACATACCTTCAGATGTTCATTCATAGAGCTCCTCTCTGCCTCTTGAACCGAGGCGCCTATGATCTGTCACTCCACATTAAAGAGCGCCAAAATGGCATTTATTGTTTGAATTTCGTGATAAATGGACAGAATTTGAAAGATTACACTTTGTTTCTTATCAAAAGTAACAAAATATGGAGCTTATTTCGATTAGTGTTGATAAATGGTGGTTAGGCAACAGTGCTTTATTCGTAGTATAGACATAAGACACGAAAATTTGCCAGAAGCATACGCGTACTATTACACCCCTAATTACTATTTCACTAGTTTGCCTGCCCATTCAGCCTTAAAGGATAATAGCAAACTAACTTGGCATGCTGTCCATGGAGGAGACTCGAACCCGAGGCTCGGCTCGAGCTTTGAGTTAAAAAAACCCTGCACATAGGAGAAAAGAAAGAATTAGAGGAGGAGACGGGGAGGAGGAGGCCTGCCGGAATAATTTGTCAGTGGTATGCTGCAGTGTCTGCTGCTTATATAGTCATAATGATGATTGACGGGACTGAATTTGTAGGCTTCTCCCGAACCTACATTTGGAACTTCATTTAATCAAATGTTAAGAAAGAAAAATTACTTTTGTGACATAAAGTGAGGTCAACCTCAACAATGGACCAGGGATGGGCCTGGGTATGTATACATACAGTAAAAGACTAAAAAATAGGTGCGTTATAGCTCGAGCTGCAAGGTTCCTCTGCATAAAGATGCAGATACACATATGTACAGCTGGTAAATCAGAGGTCTGTAATCTGTGTCTGTATTAAAGGTGGTTATTATGTTTAAAATTGTTTGGAGGATGACACGCTTGGCATTGATCGAGGATTCCCTTTCAGTCGCTCACGTTCGACGTAACGTCGACGTGACGACGTAATTGGGATCACTTCAGGGAGCCCTATCAACTTCGAGTGTCTACAGAACGAGCCAATGAACGTTGGCGTGCGTGAATCGCGTCACGCGCCCCGCCCCGCCGCGCGGGTATAAACAGGAAGCGGGCGCACGCACACATTGTCTTTCACTTCGGAGCCGAGCTTTCGTGAGACTTCTGTCTACAAAGAGATTCAGCCCTTGAAGACTTCAAAGAGATCTACTCTCTGCCTACAGTGTTGGTGTGACGGCGCGATCAGCGGTGGCCGCGAGCATTGCAGCTCACAAACTGCTGTTTTCACAGCACTATTGTTCTGTGTTTGTGTGTGTGTGTGTCGGTTCGGTGGGCGTTTCCTTGTGTGTTTATTCACACCGCGGCTACCCCTGGGTGCCTCAGCACTGAGAGAGTATTTTTTCAACCTTTTTTATTTTTACTAAAAGAGCAACACAAGCGTGACCCTGCGTCTTTTTCAAGATGTCATTCCGCTTGTGCGTTTCTGGATGCCGTCGTTCCCTGGCGCCAGCAGATGGCCACAGCAGTTGCCTCTCGTGTTTGGGCATTCAACACGCTAAGGCAGCTTTTGTGGATAGTTCATGTTCCCATTGCGGGAATATGACTATCGCAGCGCTTAGATCGAGACTCGCTTACCTCAAGGGAGGTGCAGTCCCCTCGCCTATGCCCCGATCTAGTGTCTATTCTGCCCCGCAGAATAGACCTACTTCGGTGCATGACCAGGGTGATCTGAGGATTACCGTGAGGGCTTCCCCGTCGAGTCATCCTCCGCGGGCCCCTCACGCCTCACAAGCGCTGTCGCCATTGGGGCTCCTTAGTGAACGTCTTGGTCCTTCTCCGGAACGGCCAACCGTTTCCTTTGGGGCTCCGGCTGATGACCAGATGTCGATCGCAGCATCGGAGGGGGAGCTGTCCTCTGGAAATGACGACTCGGCTGCGTTGCCCCCCTCGGGGTGTGTAGCGTTGTCCGAGCCGGATCCAGAATGGACTGCTATGCTTTCCCGGGCCGCCGAGAAGGTCGGGCTTGCGTGGAATCCTCCACCACGTCCCGAACCTTCTCGGTTGGACGATTGGTTTCTCGGGGCGGGCCGTGCTGGTTCTCAGTGCGCCGCCCCGGTACCTTTCTTTCCGGAAGTGCATGAGGAGCTTTCTAGGACGTGGAAGGCACCGTATAGTGCCCGAAGCCGTTCTAGTGGCTCCTCACCCCTCGCCACCCTCGACGGCGGGGCAGCTAAGGGGTATGTGGATATCCCCCCGGTGGAGCGGGCCGTCGCGATGCAGCTGTGTCCGGCGTCCGCTTCCTCTTGGCGGGGTAATCCACGCCTCCCGTCCAAGGCCTGTAAGTTTTCGTCCGGTCTAACGGCGAAGGCTTACAAGGCCTGTGGACAGGCTGCTTCCGCCCTCCATGCCATGGCGCTCTTGCAGGTCCACCAGGCCCAGGCGCTCATGGACATGAACGAGGGTGGTTCTGACCCAGAGCTCCTCCGGGAGCTCCGTGTGGCAACCGACCTCGCCCTCCGGGCGACGAAGGAAACCGCACGTTCTGTTGGTCAGGCGATGTCCACCTTGGTGGTCCAGGAGCGCCACCTTTGGCTCAACCTGGCGGATATGAGGGACACCGATAAATATCGGCCAGGAGGCAAGCGACGGTGCAAACGACCCTGAGACGGGCGGCCCGGAGGTGGATCAAGTTGCTCTTCAGGAGATGGCGAAGGCACCACTCCTTCCCCCGGTGGAGGGCCGGGCGGAGAATCTTTTGTTTCCTTTTCTTTTTGTTCCGCCACTGACCCACGGGTCAGTGGTACCCACATTTTCAAAAAAAGAGCAATTTCTGAAACCTCTGGGCCCCAAGAGGGCGCGCTTGGCAGTCGACGACGCCGCCATGCCTTGTCACTCCCGAGCCCCTCTTTCATCGCCAGTGAGCAGCAGTGGCTGTGTTCCGGACGTGCTCTCGCCTCCTCACACTCACTCTGCCCTTCGACGGAAGCAGGTATGTGCTGCACCACACACTCAGACCCCACTTCGGGCCGCTGTGCCGTCCGAGTCGGGTCCCTGCATTCCGCCGCGCTGCCCCACCCCGGGTACGTCTGTGGTGCCGTTAGTCCCGCTTGCTCGGTCTCTGGGAGCCTGGTTAACGCTTCCCAGCCCGTCTCGCTGGCTCATCCGTACCATCAGACTCGGCTATGCGATTCAGTTCGCCCGGCGCCCCCCTGCTTTCAAGGGCATCCTGTTCACCCGTGTTCTGGCGGACAATGCCCCTGTGCTCAGGGCAGAGATCGCAGTCCTACTGGCGAAGGACGCGATCGAGCCGGTCCCTCCAGCCGATATGAAGACCGGCTTCTACAGCCCGTACTTCATTGTACCCAAGAAAGGTGGTGGGTTACGACCAATCTTGGACCTGCGCGTCCTGAACCGGTCCCTTCACAGGCTACCGTTCAAGATGCTTACGCAGAAACGCATTTTCAAATGCATCCGTCCCCAAGATTGGTTTGCAGCGATCGACCTGAAGGACGCGTACTTTCATGTCTCGATTCTCCCTCGACACAGACCGTTTCTCCGCTTTGCGTTCGAGGGACGGGCATATCAGTACAAGGTCTTACCCTTCGGGCTGGCCCTGTCGCCCCGCGTCTTCACGAAAGTCGCGGAGGCGGCCATTGCTCCCATGTGCGAGCGTGGTGTTCGCATCCTCAACTACCTCGACGACTGGCTTATTCTGGCCCAGTCGAGAGAGCAGTTGTGCGAACACAGGGACATGGTGCTCAGTCACCTCAGCCACCTAGGGCTTCGGGTCAACTGGGAAAAGAGCAAACTCACCCCCGGGCAGAGGATCTCTTTTCTTGGTATGGAGTTGGACTCGATCAACATGACAGCGCGCCTCACCGAGGCCCGTGTCCAGTCAGTGTTGAACTGCGTGAGCACGCTCAGACGCAGAACAGCGGCACCACTGAAACTGTTTCAGAGGCTCCTGGGGCATATGGCATCTGCAGCCGCGGTTACGCCGCTCGGATTGCTTCATATGAGGCCGCTCCAACACTGGCTCCACGATCGAGTCCCGAGATGGGCGTGGCAGAGCGGCTCGTGCCGGGTCCAAGTGACTCCGCACTGTCGCCAAACTCTCAGCTTGTGGTCGGACCCTTCCTTCCTGCGGGCAGGTGTTCCCCTGGAACAAGTGTCCAGGCACTCTGTGGTCTCCACGGATGCCTCTACCACCGGCTGGGGGGCCACGTACAACGGGCATGCAGCTTCAGGTCTGTGGACGGGGCCTCAACTGCTTTGGCACATCAACTGCCTCGAGTTGTTAGCAGTACGTCTTGCACTGAGCCGTTTCAAAACGCTGCTACTAGGCAAGCACGTACTGGTCCGTACGGACAGCACTGCGACCGTTGCGTACATCAACCGCCAAGGTGGTCTACGTTCCCGCCGCATGTCACAACTCGCCCGCCATCTCCTCCTCTGGAGTCAGAAGCATCTGAGGTCGCTTCGTGCCATTTACATTCCGGGCCTGCTCAACCGTGCAGCCGACGAGCTCTCACGGCAGCAGGTGCTACCGGGAGAATGGCGACTCCATCCCCAGGTGGTCCAGCTGATTTTCAGGCGCTTCGGGACCGCTCAGGTAGATCTGTTTGCCGCCCCGGACACATCTCATTGCCAGTTGTTCTATTCTCTGACCGAGGGGACCCTCGGCACGGATGCTCTGGCACACAGCTGGCCCCGGGGCCTTCGCAAGTATGCGTTTCCCCCAGTGAGCCTTCTTGCACAGACCTTGTGCAAAGTCAGGGAGGACGAGGAGCAGGTCTTGTTAGTTGCGCCGTATTGGCCCAACCGGACCTGGTTCCCGGAACTAGTGCTCCTCGCGACAGCCCCTCCCTGGCCCATTCCTCTGAGAGAAGACCTGCTCTCTCAGAGACGGGGCACCTTATGGCACCCGCGTCCAGACCTCTGGAAACTCCATGTCTGGTCCCTGGACGGGACGCGGAGGTTCTAGGTGACCTACCCCCTGCGGTAGTTGACACCATCACTTCCGCTAGAGCCCCCTCTACGAGGCGCCTCTATACGTTGAAGTGGAACCTGTTCGTTGACTGGTGCTCCTCTCACGAGGAGAACCCCCGATCTTGCTCGATCAGAGCCGTGCTTTCCTTCCTGCAAGAAGGGCTGGAGCGAAGGCTGTCTCCCTCCATCCTTAAAGTGTATGTTGCCGCTATTGCCGCACATCACGATGCTGTTGATGGTAAGTCTTTGGGAAAGCATGACCTGATCGTCAGGTTCCTGAGGGGAGCGAGGAGACTGAATCCTCCTCGCCCACTCTCTATACCCTCTTGGGACTTGTCTCTGGTCCTTTCGGCACTTCAGAGACCACCCTTTGAGCCTCTGCAATCAGCTGAGTTAAAAATTCTGTCCTGTAAGACAGTACTCCTGGTTGCAACGCAAAGCCTCAGGACCTCAGATCAGCTCTTCGTCTGTTACGGAGGCCAGCAGAAAGGGAAGGCTGTCTCCAAGCAGAGGATGGCCCACTGGATAGTGGATGCCATCGCCTTGGCTTACGAAGCCCAAGGCGTGCCCTGCCCGCCTGGGTTGAAAGCCCACTCCACTAGGAGTGTCGCTTCTTCCTGGGCGCTGGCTCACGGCGCCTCGCTGACAGACATCTGTAGAGCTGCGGGCTGGGCGACACCTAACACGTTCGCTAGGTTTTATAGCTTACGTGTTGAGCCGGTTTCTTCCTGTGTGCTCGCTTCTACTAGCCGGTAACACCGAAGTTCCCGCTCTAGTGTCGACTTGCTGCGCCACTCCCTTCCTAGGAACGGATACGTGCGCTTTTTACTCCAGTCGAGTTCCCCATTGGCGAACCCTGTGAGTTCCTCCGCACCCCTTCGGCAGTCGGACGTTGCGGAGCGTCCGACGCCAGGTCTAGTGCTCGTATGCTTGTGTAACTTGTGCTAGGCTGGGTTCCATATGTGGTGATCCCTGCGGCGATCCCATATGTGTATTCTTCCACGACCAGTTCCCTGCGGTGAGCCCGTGTCTTCCCTTGGCAGAGTCTGCTCTGCCGTCACTGTCCGGTGTGTCTCCCCCTTCGGGTGGAGCCACCCCAGTGACATTCCATATGTCGCACTGCCCCTTCGGCCAGTCCATATGTGTATTCTCCACATGTTACCTCCCTTCGGGCAGGATGTGGCTCCGCAGCGTTCTTTCCCCTGGAGAGGTACGCTTTCCCAGTGTTATCCAAGAGTTCCGCTGTGTGGGGTATAATGGAACAGCAGTTGAACTCCCTCTACGCAGATCTTCCGCCCCAGCAGTTGGGGGTCTGAGAGTCTTGCGTAGGGTGCTGGATGTGGCAGCAACCGTGGCGTTTTCCATGGGATCCCAATTACGTCGTCACGTCGACGTTACGTCGAACGTGAGCGACTGAAAGGGAACGTCTCGGTTACTGATGTAACCCTCGTTCCCTGAAGGAGGGAACGGGAGACGTAACGTCCCGTCGCCACCGTTGCTGACCATCGCTGCATGGCCGTCACAAATCTCGGCTCCTCAGCGAAAAACAATGTGTGCGTGCGCCCGCTTCCTGTTTATACCCGCGCGGCGGGGCGGGGCGCGTGACGCGATTCACGCACGCCAACGTTCATTGGCTCGTTCTGTAGACACTCGAAGTTGATAGGGCTCCCTGAAGTGATCCCAATTACGTCGTCACGTCGACGTTACGTCTCCCTTCCCTCCTTCAGGGAACGAGGGTTACATCAGTAACCGAGACGTTTTGCTGCCAGAGAGCATCAAGTTTGCAGAAAGCGTCGGAAGAAAAGGGTGTGTGGAAAGTCCTGACATGTACATGGTTTGGGTGTGTTTTATGCAAATATCTAACCTTGGGCAAGCAGTCACTCATTTAGAATACTCCAAATGCATTACCTACTGTTGCGAACAAATCTTTGTCCGTACGCATGTGTTGTGAATTAGGTGGAATTTTTCTGTGAGAAGTTCTCCTGTGCATATAAATACGAATAATCTGTGCAATTATTAGTGAATGAAATCCAATGGCTATGCTAACAGGCATATGCACTAATCAGCATAAACCTGGACCAGCATGAAAATTCAGCAGAGTGCAGAACATGTTCCAGGATCAGGATCACATTGTATGTATGTTTACAGTAGGTTTAGGGCTGGAATTGAAGCTTTGACAAGATTATAATTGTAGGTCTTGTTAATGTTAATTAGGTGTTGTTAATGTTTATTTGTTTCTTTTACAGGAATGTTGTTCCAAGACCAACAAAAGTCCAACAAACACATGCAAAATCACTTTTACCTTAGAAACTAATGGTAAAAAGTTTCAGTGTGTAGATATTCTGTTATACATGTTAAAAACAGCAAGGTCTATGATAGGGTCTTCAATTCAATTAAAATGTAAAATTCAACAACCATACCTTCATAAGCAGCACTGCTATATCACTTTATTGTTCTACAGCAAATAACATTCAGTCTATTACAGCAAACCAAGACTTTGGTTATTTTCCAAGGACAGACTTTAAAGGTTTGTTTCGGAAAAGACAAATAGTCCAGCTCCCAGCTACACTAGCCTGGCCTGAAATATTCAGCAATGCCCTTCAAAAAAAAATAAGCACATGGCCTCAGCAGTTTCAATTCATATCAACCTTGTTACTAATAAAAATCAATCTATATTCTGCTGCACAAAATGAAGCAGCTCAAAGGGATAGTTCAGTTAAAATAAAAATAAAAATTTATTTTAAACTTTATTATTTTTTTTTTTTTATAGCTACATGGGTGTCAAACTGGGTGTCACAGGCAAACATAACATGAACACAATGAAAACTAACTCAAAACAGAACTTAAACCGTGACAACACGTCTCTTCGTGACCATGTCTATTGAGATTTTTTTTTTCTCTCTATCTACTTTCTCTCGATCTAATGAGAAAGCAAAACTATTTTACGAGGTGGTGATCAATCCATACAATGTGATTTGTACAGAAATGTGCAATATAAAGAGATGATAGTTTTAGAAAAAGCACGTGCCTGATGAAAACCTGAGGGTTGTTCCATAAAGGCTGCTTAGAAAAGCGGGGATTAAAGTCCAACACCTGACAAATAACAGCATCTGAATCCATTCCACCTAGTATAAGGTATATATATATATATATATATATATATATATATATATATATATATATATATATATATATATATATATATATATATATATATATATATATTCTGGATCCACCAGGCATCATGCTGAACCCTGTGAGTATGACAGAGTTTAAGCACTGATTTATTGTCAAGTGGTGATTATTAATGAGTTTAATTAATGGTTTCAGGTTGAAGGCCCATCCACAGTTGAGGAGGATGAGGAGTATGTTCAAGGAGGCCTGAGGTATAGGCACAGATTTGCACATTATATATTTAAAAGCCTATCTATGAGGTGCTAATAGTGTGTATTTCCCCAATTATTATTATTATTGGCTGCAGGATGCTGACACCCTTCTAAAGCCCTCTTAGTCTGGGACCACATGTGACCAAGTGAGTGTTAATAAATTACAAATAAGTGCCAAGAGCACTTTATGTTCCAGAACCCAAAGAACATGAAGGGAGTTTACAAGCGCTATCTCCTGAAACAAATGGAAGCCATAGATACTGACATACAAAATAAAAAACTCAAGATAAGAAAGTTGGAGCTGGAAATCCAACTGCTAGAGAAAAATGCAAGTAGAACTGCCATATTTAAAACAATGACACATGACACATGAAAAAAAACTAATTGTGACTTGTTTGTCTGGTAAATTAAGGGGAAAGTTTAGGAGAAAGTGAAAACCTAACATGGTTTTATGGACCGTATTAACCAAACATGGACCGTATTAACCAAAATATTTATTGGGATAACTGTCTCTTGTAACACTGCCTGTTTCATTGTCCTCAAAAATGGCCTCAATGCCCCAGTCTTCCTCTACAACCATCCTTGGTTGACTCTCTCTCCTCAGTCAGGCAATGTTATGCCGCACAACACATGTAACTACAATTTCACATGCCCTTTGTGGAGTCACTCTGAGGTAATTCAGGCACTGGAACCTTGACTTGATGAGACCAAATGCCATCTCTATACGAGCTCTTGTGCGTGCATGGGCAATATTGTAGTTGTGCTGTGCCTCCTGATTGGGAGTCAAGAGACAAGGCAGGCATGCATATCCCTTGTCTCCCAGTAAAACTCCTGATAATTCACATGGAATTTTTTATTTTTTTTTATATTGAAATTGGTGAAGGTATTTTAAAGTTGTAGTTTTTGCCATATGTTAAGTGACGAAATACCTTGTGCCAGCTGGTGGGAAAGAGAAGAGGCCTGAAAGATTCTAGAATCATGCACTGAGCCAGGCCATTTTGCCTCTATATTTGTGATGAGGCAATCTGCATCACAGATCATCTAAATAATTAGAAAAATATAGGTCACTGGAATTACATAGATATAAAATGAGGATTGTTACTGCATTTGTAATGAACAGAACACTAGTGCCCAGCTTATTGTACAGAACAATCGGTTCTACAGTAGCCAACAATGTAATCTCAGTGGGACTGTACCTGTACATTGATGCTATGTAATGATTTCCTATTAACGAAGTCTGCTTCATGCGGACCAGTCCAGAGCACCGATAACATTTGGGAAAACTACACAAGTTAAGTGTTTGTCTTTCAATTGCCAGTCTGTGGAACTGTGAGTGCTTTATTGCGATGTGTGGGCTCAGTAATCTACAAATATATGCTATACCTTCCCTCAAGAATCTATACCGCTCATGCAGGTAGTTGTCAGAAAAAGCCAACGGGTCTGCCCTATCCCTGAAAGTACGTTCTCTTTGAAATGCCCTGCGTATGATTATTGCTCCCTCATCCACCACCTCATCAATGAAAGGACACGCCATGATTATGCGTCCGACACATATGGGTTGAGCTCCCTATTTATGGGCATTTAATTGATTCATTACAAAAATCACACCAACCAAAATTTTCTTTACATTTGTTACTCATTTTGCATGTTATAATTTATTACATCTATTATTAAAATGCATTTCCTTTCATTTTTGGACTGATAGTGGTTACATGAAATAAAATGGCAGCATGCTGTCATGGAATGGCAGGACACAGACAGGTAGTGTATATACAAAGGTTTATTTAAGAGCACTGGATCAACAATGACAGGTAAATAGCAGAATTGTAGATAAGTTGAATACTGTATGTAGTGGGAAGTCTGACAGAGTCTCTTATCTGAACACAGGAATGAATGATGGACCAAAGAGACAGCGTGATGACCAGACGAGATGGGGAACCGGAGAGACTGGATGAGGATTAGATGAAGGACAGGTAAGTAGACAGGCTAGTAGAGTTCGGTTTAGGTAGCGGGTAGAGAGTCGGGTAAGTCTGTGTAGTATAGACGAGACCGGACAGTGAACTGATGGAGGTGCTGAACATAAGTAGTGGTGAGATGATGAGTGCAGAGTGCAAACAGGTGGTGAAGGCAGGTGCAGACAATCAGAACTCAGGGGATTGTGAACAAGTGGGCGGAGTGAGGATGTCTGGTGCTGACAAGGGTGTCTCCGTGACACATGCCAGAGAGTCAGAGGTAATATCATCACATTCCCAGCGGGTCAATGTTAACGGTATTCTGCTTAAGCATCAACTCAGGCTTAGCCTGACAGTTAGCCTGCCCCGTACTAGGTTAGTTTCCCAGCATAAGTTGCCAGAGTAACTGAGTTTGAACTATTTTAAGTTTGCTTTATGAAACAGAATCCACCGACAATAAGTCTGACTAACCAAAATAAGCCTGTCTTGTATTCTAATCTTGTTTTATGGAACAACCCTCGGATGGTCGAAACATTGTGCTATTAATTCATTTGGAGCAGCTATTTTCAGTGTGCGGACTTCACGCTTCTTTTTCGTTTATGTTACTTTGTTGTCCTGCACCTGAGCATAATCTGGGTGTTTGGGATGTGCACACCAGTTTTGTATTTTTGATTCTTCAATTAATATAAATTAGCCATCATTTTGTCACATAGTTGAGTGTGTTGGACTGGTTGTTTTCACAGTTATATCTGCTTTGTGATAGCTTAACAACATCATTTTTTATCGCAATCACATTTTGAGCTCATCTTTAATTTGGAGCTTTCAATAGCCCAGACTGAAATCGTCACTATATATTTAAATAAAATATTATATATATATATATATATATATATATATATATAAATATAATCACAGATTTCTCATGCTCACACAGACAGATGCATACAATCATAATTTCATACTGCGTTTTAAGACCTACTTGTCTATACTTAGTATTGCAGGATGTTGAATCATGATAACAGTTTTGCCTGCCAAAAAACAGATTTTTTTAGCTGTTCTATTTAAAAACGGTCTTTATTTTCCTAAAAGGCAACAGCTCTGCCCAGCATTATAGTTGACTTGACAAGAGCCCAAAAATCTGCCAGTTGACTTAAATTAAACAATCAACAGCATTATGCAGGATGGCGTTTTTCAGACAATGCACCAGCCCGAGATTGGAACAAGGTCCTGAGAGAGGCACCCGCACAGGGATGTAATGCATGAACGATGAGAGAGAAAGTGAAAACAAGAAAGAACCCGCTACGGTCATCCAAAGTCATGATGGTTTAAGACTGTCTGTGAAAAGGAATCAGTAACAGTCGTGCAGCAAGAGAGAATGCTATTAGCAGGATCTAAACATATTTCATCTATCATCTTTGTTTAATAATATGCTGTGTACTATTTACACAGCATAAGTTCGATGTTTGATCGTAAAAGTTTGATCTTTTTTTTCTGAATCTGAATCTGCATTACAGTTTGTATCTTGCCTGAGCGATTTTACACCAGAGGTCACATTTATCAGAGGTGTTCAAAGACTGCAATCTCTCCAGTCTGATGCTTTCAGGGTTGAAGTACGGCATTGCAGAGAGGCCACTCACACAGACACAATTGATAGATGGGACTGGAAGAGAACGTGCAAACCTGGATATCCATCTTGTTGCTAAGCCACTTCTTGTCCTTAGAGATCCTTTCAGAATATGGGTCTCAATTGACTTAGTTCTTTGATGACAAAATCTTTATGCTATCGCAGTATACACAGGGAAGACGGAATTGTGGTCATAATAGCATTGTTCATGTGTACACGCTGCCTGCATTGTTTTAGCATTTGATTAATTAAGTCCAGTAATCTGGTAATGGTGAAAACATGCCAAATTGAGAATTGGTTCTAATTACCAGGATGGAGGATGCAGCAGTCCTTTCAAGACTACATTATCCTCAAATAATTTCACGAACACAAAAACATAAAGGGTCAGGTACAAGAACCGCAGTTTTACAAATATATGATATTCAGTTCAACAGTTCTTCAACGTCTGATGCGGATAGAACATTGTACTAAAAGAGGCAGTGTTTCCTTTGTCTATAATATTTCACGAGTTCACACTTGCATCAAATTAAAAAGATTATGCATATTTGTGACCTGATCCAGCAAAATGAGTCACAGTGACCCAAATTTCAAAATTGAGATTTTGGTATTTATGGAAAGAGGAGACCATAAGCTTTCAAATGATATCCTAGTCAAAGTCATACCTTGAATGGTTGTAAAGATATATACATTTGAATTATGGTCGTCTGCCCTCTTTTTCCAACTGAAAACCTGAGAAAATCGCTTTTAAAGTTTTTTGCCCGTTTTTTGTTGATATCTTTCAAAATCCATTGCATTTAAAGGGATGAACTATTTATTGTACAGCTTAATTTGACCAAAGACATTAATATATGCTATTATGCCAAGCTGAAGCTCAAATTATTTTAAAGTTTTTATTTGAATAAATAATTTAAAAGGCACTTTTACAAACATTTACTAAAATCAGAAAGATTGAACAGAGGTGCTACAATTTTGCTTGAGAGAGGGGGTGTGTGTGTGTCTGTGTGTCTGTGTGTGCGCGTGTGTGTGTGTGTGTGTGTGTGTGTGTGTGTGTGTGTGTGTGTGTGTGTGTGAGAGAGAGAGAGAGAGAGAGAGAGAGAGAGAGAGAGAGAGAGAGAGAGAGAGAGAGAGAGAGAGAGAGAGAGAGAGAGAAAGTGAGAGAGGCAGAGAGACAAGGAAACAGAGAACAATTAATGTTAGCCTATGCAATCATATCTTTGTTTAGGCTAGTTGACAATAACAGTGTAACATATTCATAACGGAGATACCAACAGTTAAATATTGGGTTAAAATAAATCAAACACATTGTAATGGATTCTCCTTGCAGATAAATACACTCACAGAATAATTGCACTCACTCACATCCATACACGATAAATACCACAGGGCTGTCACTTTCGCTGTCGCTGTCATCAGAGGATGACACGTCTCCAGATCCAAAGAAATCACTGACTAGCCTTAGCCACTCTTGATGACCAGCAGCAGAGCTTAGGTTAGAAGCCTCCAGTGAGTTCAACGCTTTTGGCGACTTTTAGGCGACTTTGCTCTCTTTTGACAGCGACATTTCTCAAATTAATAATATTTAATCTTTCTGAGGAGATCTGCTAGCTTGTTTACACATAGCGCTACGAGTCTGACAGGAGGATGGCTGGACCAATCGCGTGCCGGTCAGTCGAAACGGGGCTTCCCATTGACAAATGATCAGCGTTTGTGTACATTTCTAAGCTTTTTGATTGGTTCTATACAACGTGTAAAACCATATTTGGAGAGCAGAGACGTTTGAGGGGATTCCCGGGAAATGCTCAGAGGTGACGAGGAGTTGAGAAAAGCAATATTCATTTCCAGCGAATTTAGAAAAACTTTGTAAACTTTAATAGTCATTTAAATACCTTTACTCAATTATCTGGACTACGAAACTTTAGGAGATTATTTTTGAATGTCTGTTCTTTATGGAAGCTTGTTTCCGCCACAAAAAAAAAAAAAAAAGATAATTGCGACTTTTTATCTCACAATTGCGAGTTTACATCTCGCAATTCTGACTTTATTTCTCAGAATTGCAAGATATAAAGTCAGAATTGCGTGAAATAAAGTCAGAATTCTGAGATATAAAGTCAGAATTGCGTGATATAAAGTCAGAATTCTGAGATATAAAGTCAGAATTGTGAGATATAAAGTCGCAATTGCGTCTTATAAAGTCAGAATTCTGACTTTTTTTCTCGCAATTGCGACTTTATATCACGCAATTCTGACTTTATATCTCAGAATTCTGACTTTATATCACGCAATTCTGACTTTATAACACATAATTGCGAGTTTATATCTCGCAATTCTGACATCTTTTCTCAGAATTGTGAGATATAAAGTCCAATTCTAAGGGGGGAAAAAAGACAGACTTTTTTTTTTTTTTTACCTCAGAATAGTTTATATCTCACAATTCTGACTTTATAACACGCAATTGCGACTTTATATCATGCAATTCTGACTTTATATCTCTCAATTGCGTGATATAAAGTCAGAATTCTGAGATATAAAGTCAGAATTCTGAGATATAAAGTCAGAATTGCGTGATATAAAGTCGCAATTGCGAGAAAAAAAGTCAGAATTCTGACTTTATAACACGCAATTCTGACTTTATATCTCAGAATTCTGACTTTATAACACGCAATTGCGACTTTATATCATGCAATTCTGACTTTATATCTCCCAATTGCGTGATATAAAGTCAGAATTCTGAGATATAAAGTCAGAATGCTGAGATATAAAGTCAGAATTGCGTGATATAAAGTCGCAATTGCGAGAAAAAAAGTCAGAATTCTGACTTTATAACACGCAATTCTGACTTTATATCTCAGAATTCTGACTTTATAACACGCAATTGCGACTTTAAAACACGCAATTCTGATTTTATATCTCGCAATTCTGAGAAATAAAGTCAGAATTGCGAGATGTAAACTCGCAATTGTGAGATAAAAAGTTGCAATTATCTTTTATTTTTTTTTATTTTGTGGCGGAAACAAGCTTCCATAGTTCTTTGAAATTTAGAAAAAAAAAAAAAAAATTATATTATTTCATTGTTTTTCCACATAATCAGCCCATATCTTAAAATGGAACGTTGCGACTTCCGACTCATTTCGCCAGATCAGGTCACATTTGGTGCGCTGTCTGGGGGAGGGCTCCAGGCTCAGAATTTTGGCCCGAACCCAGAGTACCTCCCGAACTTTAAAACATCATTAACCCTTTCACACGTAAGTTTAAAATATTCTTGTTGACCCCCCAGCGTGAGTTTTTCAAGGCGACCGTTATTTAGAACATGTCACTTTATGGTTTCCACAGTGACACGTCATTGCTTGTCATGTGACACACCACAGCCACAGCGCTGAATGAATGATGCATAAATCAGCTTTTATGTCATTTTTCCTTTTTTATTCAAAATATTCACAAATTTGTTAGCTATAGCATGAAATATCTGATATTCCGATTGTCAAATATATGCAAGTGAATGTGTTTTGTTGTTTAAACACCTTTATAACGATCACGTTAGTTGAGCTGTATGGGCGCCGCCATGTTAGTTTGCGCCACAGTTCAGAGAATCGGATCTGTTGGATTTACAACAAGTGAATTCATCCACTTCTCCAGAAATACATGAAAGTAAGTGGCCGGTGAACTGGGAGAAGAATAGAGTAAACTTTAAAGTAGGGATGTCCCGATCCGATCACGTGATCGGAAATCGGGCCCGATCACGTGGTTTCAGACTCGATCGGAATCGGACGTTATCTCCCGATCAGGACTCGGATATATATGTATATATATTCTCATTATTTTTTAACACATCTATAGTTATGCGGTGGCACAGAGTTACGCCGGTTTCACACTGCACACGTTAGCACAGCTAGCAGCGCAGGAGCAGTGTGTATGGTGAGCAGGAGCAGGACACGCGCGTTTTGCTTTCACACTGGCAGCGTTTATCACGCGCTGCTGAACCGCGGGTTGTGTACAGACAGAGTAGGCCTACTCTATAATGGATAAGTTGGCATTGCTTTATTTCGTTTTCAAATACATTTAAGAGAAAAGACTTGTCAAGAAGCTTATTTTATTAATAATTTCATTTATATAACTTTTGGTTCATCTTTGTTTTTATTGTTCTGGCAACAAGTTTGTTTTTGGACATTTGTTTTCTTTTTAAATTGCTGTTGGTCATTTGATCGACTGTTTAAAACAAAATAGATATCATTAGTGCACTTTTTGGATAAAACTGTGGTGTATTTTGGCCATGATCAATGCATTGTCACTTTAATTCAGCGTAAGCGGCGCAGCAAAAATAGACTCGGCGCCGAAACGATCGCGGCACTGCTGCTTCTGCTCTGCTCCTGCTATGCGCTGCCGCGCCGCCTTTGCGTGCGGTGTGAATGCTCTAATCTGTTAACATGGGCGCCGAAAAAAATACGCGCTGCACGTTCTGCTAAAGCCTGTTTTATACTTAGGCCGGTGACACACTGGATGCGTGGCGTAAGCGTCTCAGCTGCGTGGCGTGTCCATTTTTATTTCGGCTCCCATGTTAACAGGTTAGAGCTTGCACACTGCGTGCATGACACGCGCGTCTCAGGCGCAGCTCGAGCCGCGCGGAAAACGCGTGCATGCTAGAAATTGAACCGACACCTATTTTTCACGCGACACACAAGCGTCTTGGAAGCATTTCCAGGCAAAATTGAATAGGAAAAGATGTTTATATGACATTTTGACACGAATACATATTAATAAATGTAATTTTGATGTTTGAAAGTGTCTAGGGTTTGACATAAATGCAAATATAAATGCAATTTAAAAAAATATTATCGATTTTCAAATACTGCACCTGTCAAAACAGAACGAAATATTCTATAGTCTATATTGCCGTCAACACTGCCGACGTTGTCTTTGCTGCTATATATTTATGTTTAACATGAAATATAGGCCTTCCACAACTCTCTCCCCATATGTCAAATATATCACCAATATGTCACCTAGCAGCAGCAGGGCCGCGTCAGACACGCTTGCTGCTATATATTTATGTTTAACATGAAGTATAGGCCTTCCACAACTCTCTCCCCATGTGTCAAATATATCACCAATATGTCACCTAGCAGCCGCCACGCAGCTGACACGCAACAGAAACGCAACAGAAACGCCACGCTCACGCCACGCATCCAGTGTGTCACCGGCTTTAAGGCTGATTTATACTTCTGCGTCGGACCTACGCCGGAGCCTCTACGCTGTAGGCAACGTGTTGGTTTTCATTTATACTTCTGCGTCGTTGTCCACGTTGACGCGCGCAGAGGGAGCATGTGAAACCCGAGGGAGCGGTCCTAGCAGACCAATCACAGCGCTTGCGTCCGCGTAGAGTTGACGCGTTGTTACATTTTTGAAGAGGTGCACGTCAGGGTACGCCGAAGGGTACGCGCGCTACACACAGCCTACGACGTAGCTACGGCGTAAGTTCGACGCAGAAGTATAAATTGGGCTATATGCGTCAGACCTACGCCGAAGCCTCTACGCTGTAGGGTACTCGTTGGTTTTCATTTATACTTCTGCGTCGTTGTCTGCGTTGACGCGCATGCAGAGGGAGCGTGTGAAACCCGAGGGAGGGTCCTAGCAGACCAATCACAGCGCTTGTGTCCACGTAGAGTTGACGCGTTGTTACATTTTTGAGGAGGTGCATGTCAGGGTACGCCAAAGGGTAGGCGCGCTACACACAGCCTACGACGTAGCTACGGCGTGAGTTCGACGCAGAAGTATAAAACAGGCTTAACGCGTGCAGTGTGAAACCGGCAAGTGCAGTTCCTAAAAGCACATTACTGGCTTTGCAAACACTGTGGCACTTTTATTTTTTTATTTGTTAACATGCCTGCTGGGTATTTTAAGTTGAGGTGCTATTTGTTTATATATTAGACTTTTTTTATATTTACTGTTACACTAAGTCCAAAAGTGAAGAATTTATGTTATTTATTACTTGATTGTTCAAGCTACCTCACAGAAGTGCTCTGTTTGTTAACAGAGTTGTTGAATGTTAAGGTGAATTAAATAAAAAATAAGGAACATCCTGGATCTGTTTTTCGCTCTTCTTTATTCTTTTTTTATGTATTATAGAAGTATCGGATCGGGACTCGGTATCGGTAGATCAAAATCAAATGACTCGGACTCGGACTCGAGGGCAAAAAAACCTGATCGGGACATCCCTACTTTAAAGTTACTTACACAGTGGCCCTCATTTATCAAAAGTGCGTACACCAAATTTCCAGCGTACACCTGGCGTACACCCAAAACCACGGTGACTTTGAGATTTATCAATATGGACGTTGGCGTACGGCACGCTCAAATCCTACGCCAGCTCAGGAGGTGGTGTACGCACGTTTTGAGTGCGGGAATGCGCAGAAAAACAATTCCTAACACCACAAAAAGCACTGACAAACTAAAAGATATAATATATTATGACCCACTGTAAAAAAAAACAACAACATAGTAATTATAAACTTCAGTGTTTATTTTTGTGCAACATGGACTTCAATGTTTAATTTGTGTGAATTTACCAAAGCATTTGAATTGTAGGCATATGTATTCCTTAAGTTGCGAGCCTGTGCGCTTTACCTGACGTTTCAAGCCTTGTTTATACTTTCGCCTGGCTCCGCAGCGCGAGTCTCCGCGGACTGCGCGCGCACCTCCCCAAACGGACGAGGCGTTTATACTCGACGCGCTCGCCGTTGTACTATTCTTTGAAACGATGGTTAGGCCAGGGTTAGGCCCGGCAGGTGTGCACGGACTGGGTTTAGTAATGAAAGGCTTTCAATGACCAAAAACATAATTCAGACTGACAAAATAATAAAAATGCCATTCCTCTTATTTTAAATAATAATAATAATAATAATAATAATAATACAAATAATAATAATAACGAAATTCTTCTTCTAAATAACAATAAGCGTCATTAATAATAAAAATCTAGAAATCAATTTTGTTTCTTTCCACTTCCCTTCTCTCTCTCAAAGAAGTTTCTCTTCTTTGCCGTCTTCCGTGTGTCCATGGCGTAAAATGAGGGCGTGGGGGGAGCGGAGACTTGAATATTTAGGGGCGTGTTATTCTAATGACGATCGATTTCAGCCGCGGCATTTATCAAGGGCAGGTATTGCGTACACCAGAATTTCAAAGGTACGCACAGCTTCATAAATCAGGCGATGAGAAGAGTGTAAGCATAATCTTACGCCAATATATACGCCCATTTCTACGCAAGATTGATAAATGAGGGCCAATGTGTATCTGATATGAATAAAACGTGTACTATTATAATGGAAAGGATTATTATTGCCACTTCCATAGACATCATCTTATGTGAATTTATGTCTGAAACCTAAAATAAACATTATGTGGTTGAAAACACTGAAAAGTTGTGATATATGACAGCTCTGAGGGCGCCTGTCTCTGACTCAGCGCCAGCCAATGTGCGAAAGCACATTTGAATTTAGCAGTTGATCACGTGATGCACTAACCGTTCTAATCACACCAGTGTGATCGTACGCTCCAGGGACCAGCCTAGACTGATCACACCGGTGTGATCGTACGTGCGAAAGGGTTAAATGTGATGAGCGACAAAGATTTCTGTGGTCATTCAATAAAATAAATAAATAAATACATAAACAAACAGACAACACATTATTGTACTGAATTGCCTGTTGATAAATGCATGCTCATTGAAGCTCAAGTCATTAATTTAGGTCATATCCAAATAATAAACTTTAATCCAAACAATAATTCAAGGATAAGTGCAATTAATTACTGAATGGTTGTTCATATAATGACATGTTCTTAGAGGTACACAGAACATTTTTGTTATAATAAATGTTTTAATGTTGCTGAAATAGGTTTTTTTTTTTGCCTATATGTATTACATGAAGACAAATATAGTAATTATTTGGTGTTTTCTCTGTGTTCAAAATGGTCACTTTGCCTTAAGGTTAGGGTTAGGGTTCGGGTTAGGTGAATTAACCCAGTTCACCACAGTAAGCTTAAAATAGTGAAGCAGTCAGGATGGATTTTGCAGTAAATGTCAGTTTGACACCATTCATCTTTACGTGGTTATGTCAAAGCCGTAAATAAAAAGGATCAGGTTCTGCGAATTGGATATTTAGTTCACTTGTAAACTACTGTCGGAAGCAAGGCTCTGATTATCTTTCAAAGATTTAGTGCCATGAACTTCACAAACTTTGGCAAATTAAGTTATTAGTAGCAGCCAGCTAATAGTATTCAAACTGTTGATTTGAGTCAGTGTCTGCCATTCATGCAATATGCATCAGGGAGTCAGTGAACTTTGGCTGACATTGAGACTTGCATGCAAGTATGTGTTTATTCTGTCATATACCATTATGTCTGGTGTAATGATGAGTGAAGTAGGTGTGAGATAAAGATAAAGAGGTATTTCATAGAGATCTCTGTGATGGCTTCATCTGAGGAACAGTGGGGCGGGGTAGAACACTGGTCATTGTCAGCATGTCTTCCATTAGAAGAGATCTGGGCAGTCGATTCTCCGACAGACTCACCATGGGGTCTCTCTTACAAGAGCGACAAAGAGATTACAAAATGAAAAAAAAAAAAAAAAAAAAAAAAATCACAGCTTGTCTGCCCACCCAGGCATGAATGCTGTTTAATGGTCCTATTTATACTCAGAATAGCTTTCTGTAATTTATTATACACAGGCAACAGCAGGAAATAGAAACAAAGATCATCATAGTCTTCAACCAGAAGATCAATACACACATCAGCAACAAGATATTTTCATGTCCTCAATTTATAGATACAACGTATTGGGTAGCATATTAACGTCTCGGTTACGTATGGTAACCCTCGTTCCCTGAGTCCAGGGAACGGAGACGCCTCGTCCCCTGAGTCCAGGGAACGGAGACGCCTCGTCGGGGGAGTTCCCCTGACGAATTGGGATCACGCTAGGGAGACCAATTGCCTTCGAGTGAATTAAAACGAGCCAATGAACATTGGCATGCAACATTTGCATTCTGCAGCCCGCCTACTAGTGCGGGTATAAAGGCGGAAGCAAGCGCATACACAAATGCTTTTCGCTGAGGAGCTGGACGGTGTCCAGTCCTCCGCGAAGGTACAGCAGCATGGCGACGGGACGAGGCGTCTCCGTTCCCTGGACTCAGGGAACGAGGGTTACCATACGTAACCGAGACGTTCCCTTTCGTCATCAGGGAACTCCGACGCCTCCGATTGGGATCCCTACCAAAACGCCATGGTGCTGGCCCCTTCCAGCGCCCAGCTAAGCTACAGCCCTGCAGCAGTTTCCAGAAATTTTGCGGGAGCTAGCTAGGGAATCACACTGCTGTTCCGCAAAACCCAATCAGTGGATATTGGATAACACTGGGAAAGCGTTCCCGTCCCCAAGGAAAATAATAATGGGGGGGAACGCCACGGAAGCTGAGGCAGCCTAGAGGAAGGCCCTCAAATACACACATGTACTAACCACGTAGGGTAGTGAAACATATGGCAGTCCTTGAAGGTAGTCCCAGTCCGGAGGAGTGAGGAGCGTACTCAACAGGGATGATAGAACGAGTCTGTCAAGGGGAAGACAAGGCTGAACTGCACGTGGCAATCACGGGTCGCCGCAGGGACCACTGGAAAAGGCACCCAGTCTACTAGCAACTCCTTACTGAAGGTAGCAGACCTGGTGCCGGGCGGTCTGCAACGCCCGGCACCGGAGGGGGTGATGGAGGAACTCACGAGGTTAGCCATTTGTTGGGTAACCAACGGAGCAAAAAGACGCACGTATCCGCTCACGGAATGGCGTCGCAAGCCGACACACCTATTCCCTCTAATTACTGGCCGTAGCAAGTATTCAGGAGGAAACAGGTTCCACACGTAGGCTATAAAACCTAGCGAACGTGTTCGGTGTCGCCCAGCCCGCAGCCCGCAGCTCTACAAATGTCTGTTAGCGAGGCGCCTTGTGCCAGAGCCCAGGAAGCGGCAACACTCCTAGTGGAGTGAGCCCGCAACCTGGGTGGGCAGGGCTCACCCTGGGACTCATAAGCCCTGGTGATAGCATCCACTAGCCTGTGGGCTAACCTTTGCTTGGAGACAGCCTTCCCCTTCTGCTGGCCTCCATAACAAACAAAGAGCTGATCTGAGGTCCTGAAGCTTTGCGTTCTGTCTATATAAACCCGGAGGGCCCAGACGGGACAGAGAAAAGCTAGGGCTGGGTCTGCCTCCTCCTGGGGCAGCGCTTGCAGGTTCACTACCTGGTCCGCGAAGGGAGTGGTAGGAACCTTGGGCACATAACCGAGCCAGGATCTCAAAACATGAGAAAGGCCAGGCCCGAACTCTAGGCACGATTCGTCGACCGAAAATGCCTGCAGATCCCCAACTTTCTTGAAGGAAGCCAAATGCTAACAGGAGCGCTGTCTTAATGGACAGAAAATTAAGCTCTACTGTCGACAAAGGCTCAAAAGGAGGACTTTGGAGCGCTCTAAGCACTAAAGTTAAGTCCCAAGAGGGTACAGGGTGCAAATTGCGAGGTGGATTTAGCCTCCTAGCACCCTTGAGGAATCTGATGACCAGGTTGTGCTTCCCCATGGACTTACCTTCAACTACATCGTGATGTGCGGCTATTGTGGCAACACACACTTTGAGGGAGGAGGGAGACAGCCTTCGCTCCAGCCCCTCTTGTAGGAAGGAGAGCACGACTCTGATCGGGCAAGTTCGTGGGTTCTCACCGTGGGAAGAACACCAGTCGACGAACAGGTTCCACTTCAGCGCGTAGAGGCGCCTCGTAGAGGGGCAAACAGGACTACCTGCGCAGCTCCGAAGACTCGCCAAATCAGCTGGACCACCTGGGGATGGAGTCGCCATTCTCCTGGCAAGGGAGGCAGCCGTGAGAGCTTGTCTGCAACACGGTTGAGCTCCCCGGGGACATGAACGGCACAAAGCGACCTCAGATGCTTCTGACTCCATAGGAGGAGGTGGGAGGCGAGTCGCGACATACGACGGGAGCGTAGACTACCTTGTCGGTTGATGTACGCAACGGTCGCAGTGCTGTCCGTACGGACCAGTACGTGCTTGTGTTTGAGAAGCCTCTTGAGGCGATACAAGGCTAAGCGTACTGCTTGCAACTCTAGGCAGTTGATATGCCAATGCAGCTGGGGCCCCGTCCACAGACCCGAGACTGCACGCCCTTTGTACGTGGCCCCCCAGCCCTTGGCAGAAGCATCTGTGAACACCACAGCATGCCTGGAAACCTGGACTAGGGGCACTCTGGCCAGTAGAAACGCAGGGTCCGGACTGGAAACGAAGCACCATGTCCCTGTGATCGCACAACACATCTCGCGAGTGCGCCAGAATGAGCCAGTCGTCGAGATAGTTTAAAATGCGAGCGCCTTGTTCTCTCATGGGAACAATGGCCGCCTCAGCGACTTCCGTGAAGACACGGGGCGACAGGGCCAGCCCGAAGGGTAGGACCTTGTACTGATATTCTCGACCCTCGAAAGCAAACCGTAGAAATGGTCTGTGTCGGGGAAGAATCGAGACATGAAAGTACGCGTCCCTCAGGTCGATCGCTGCAAACCAATCCCGGAGACGGATGCATTCGAAAATGCATTTCTGCGTGAGCATCTTGAACGGGAGCTTGTGCAGGGCCCGATTCAAATCTCGCAGATCCAGGATTGGCCGTAACCCACCGCCTTTCCTGGGTACAATGAAGTAAGGGCTGTAGAACCCTGACCTCATATCGGCTGGAGGGACCGGCTCGATCGCGTCCTTCGCCAACAGGGCGTCAATCTCTTTCCGCAAGACAGGAGCATCCACCTGCCGCACACGGGTGAAGTGGATGCCCTTGAACTTGGGAGGCCGGCGAATTGCATAGCTGAGCCGAATGGTGCGGATGAGCCAGCGCAACGGCCTCAGGAGCGCTAACCAGGCTCCGAGAAACCGCCGCAACGAGCCCACCCGCACCATCGGCGTACCCGCGGAGGGCCAGCGAGGTGGAAAGCAGGGACACGGCTCCGGTGGCATGGCAGCGGCCGAGAGCGGGGTCTGGGTGTGTACTTGGACAACACCTACCTGCTTCCACCGGGGGTCAGACGGCAGAGAAGACCCGAGAGTGTTCTGCTGCGGGCTGTCGCCTGGCGAGGGAAGGGGAGGAGACGAGGAGCAAGGCCCAAGGGCGGCTGCTGGTCTCCGTGCCTTCCCGCCCAGCGGCAGACAGGAGTGACGTGACCGAGGTGGCGCCACTGCTATCTGGGAGCTGGGGAGAGGGGAACGGGAGTGGCGCCTTTCGGGGCGGCACGCACTGCCATTCTGACCCTCTCGGACGGAGGAGACTGGTCTTACTGGTCTGCCAGCCTCGACCGTGAGGGGAAACGAGGAGCGAGGCCCGGGGGCATCGAGTCCTGGTTTCCGCCCAGCGAGAGAGACAAGAGTGACCAGGCCGTAGCCCTCACTGTCATCGGAGCGCTGGGGCCCGTGAGTGTTCGTGACCCACGAACACAGTCTCAGCATGTTTGCGATGCGCTAGAGGAGTGGAAAGCTCGTGAGGGTCTTTCACCTGGCGAGCCGTTCCACACTGTAACCCCCAGATCACCAAATGCTCATTAGCCAAAGTAGTCCTCCCCTTTTTAGAAAAGGAACTAGATTGGGGAACAAGCAAAGGGACTCAACCTCGTAGAGGTACACGAGTCTCGATCGCGCATCTAGAGCGCCGAATGACGCGCGCTGGGTTGCCGTGACAACCCACGCTGTCAGCCGGCGCTTGAAGGCACACGGCACACTGAGCGGCTCGAGCCTTTAAAAAGGGGAGACGAACAACGTGCCGACGTGGTCATGCACTCCTGAGAGAACATGAACCACCCACGAACGTAGTCTCACACACTGATTAGGCATGTGAAACAATGAACGTGGCCGTCAAATGAGGACAGGAAACGATCGCATCCAGAAACACACGAGTGAAACGTCATCCTGAAAAGGACGCGATCTTCACTCGTATTGCTCTTTCAGGAAAAAAGTACTCTCTTTATTGTGCTGAAGCACACAGGGACCCAACGCGGCAACACAGCGGGGAAACTGCAAGCCCGCTGTGCGCACTCAACCGTTTACCAGCTGTGAAAACAGCTTTTGAATTAACAGCGTGTAGACGCAGCCGGCAGACAGGAAATTGCGCGGTCGCTGAAACGCAGACGGCACAGAGAGATCCCTTCCCGAAACAGCAGGCTCGTAGAGCGTAAGATAGATAAAATCTTAAAGCTCATTCACTCAGAGAGGACACACCGGTCGGCTCCGAAGCTAAAAGCATTTGTGTATGCGCTTGCTTCCGCCTTTATACCCGCACTAGTAGGCGGGCTGCGGAATGCAAATGTTGCATGCCAATGTTCATTTGATCGTTTTAATTCACTCGAAGGCAATTGGTCTCCCTAGCGTGATCCCAATTTGTCAGGGGAACTCCCCCGACGAGGCGTCGGAGTTCCCTGATGACGAAAGGGAACTCAACTTTTTTTTTAAAATGATTATAAGCAATATCGCACGAGTAGTCGTGCAAAATCGCTCTATATCAGCACGGCTGTGATTCGGCCATAGGCAATCGAATTTGTGCTGATTTAGAGCCATATCGCACAGCTACGAGTGTGATATTGCATTTATACAACAGTTCAACGGCAGAAGTTTGTAAATAAATAATAAACAACAATGGAGTGTCTTTAAAAACCCTCTTTTGTGCAGAACTACTCCTTCAGCCACGGATTCAAATCACAAGTTGACAGTTAAACAGTTGAGCCCAAGCCTCCATTACAAATTCTAAAACATCACTTTAGAACTAGCAACGAAGGAATGTTGAGTTGCTTCATTGAAGCTTATTTTATGAGTAGTAGAGTATTATGAGTTTGGCTACCCGAGTGCATTACCTTCAACTAGCTGATATTCTTCAGGTCAATCTTATATTCATAATCACAATATCAGTTTGAATGTCCGCTGAGGAAAGCGATATCTTTGTCTTTGTCCTTTTAACAATTAAGGGGATTTCCCATTACAGCACTATTGTTTAAACCTTGTTTCGTCCTTTCAATATCAATATAAGTCTTTGCTACTGACTCACTCATAAAGACAGTCTTTGCTGCCATCTACTGGTGTAATAATATATCTAATTTTCACTGAAGTTGAAATCACAACCACTAACAGACCCATTCTCAATACCAAATACGGTTATGTATATAATATTTAAATAAAGAACATTAGCCATTATAAAAGTATAAAAAGTTTGTAAAATAGACAATAGAAAAGTAAACAGTTCAGTAAAAAGTAAAAAGCAGCACTAGTTATAGTACAGTATTCCAGTTAAAATTCTGTATTTTTAATATAAAATATAAAAATATAAAAGTTATGAAACTTAACTTTGCCCATAGCCAAATCGATTTCCTCTGGAACAAGTAATAGATTAATAAGACCAAAGACGGCCTGTTTGTTATACCCAAAATTAATTATATCTCATGTTTAAACACTATATCTACATAAGAGCCAGCAGCAAATTCCCAAAGGACAGGTCAAGCTAAAGCTGTTCTAGCGGGTATATGAGCGTTGAACAGCCGCTGACAACCTGGAGCTCACATCTTTGAAAACTTCTAAACAAATTGTCAAATATGCGCTATGTTTAAATATAAGTCGCAAATTTCAGGTCTAATTAACTACATTCTCATCTACAAAACTCTTAAAACTACATTCCGTGACACAACAACAGTAGTATTTGTAAAAGTATGGTTGTTTGCTCGTCCGCCATGACACACTTTGTGAGAACTGCTGCAATCCGAGTGATACAAAAGGTGAAACGGTTCCTGTGGTGATACTGGTAGATTATCGCATGATTGGACACGGCTCTCAGCAAATCAGAATTGAGAACCAGAATGAACTGTTGTGTGTATATTAGGGCTGTCAAGCAATTAAAATATTTAATCTAATTAATTACATGATGTGGCAATAAATTAATCAAATTAATCACACATCAAATTTGGCAGAGAAATTACCACTAAAAGTTTATTTAAAGACATTATTGTGTAAAGCATCAATTATACATCACAAAAAGTAGCTTAAGAAATAAATAATTTTGGGTTACATTTACATTGACATTTATTAATTTAGCAGACACTTTTATCCAAAGCGATATACAAATGAGAAGATAAAGTTAACCATACCTTTAATGTTGTTGTTTTTTTTTTTTTTTTTTTTTTATTAATATTGGAATATGAAATTATTTTTTTTAATGAAATTATAGTCTAAATAAGAAACTAAAATTGTCAGTATAGGTGGCGGTAAATGTCTTTAAGATTAAGTCATTGAGTCATTCATTCAGTCGATTCGTTCAAACGGCTGATTTATTCAGGAGTGTAGTAAATGGTTCTCTTTATGAATGGTCATTTAATCATTGGTTCATCTGATTCGTTCAAAACGCAGATTCAAAAAATGAAATGCCACAGTGTGTTGTTTGGAGACGAACAGTCCCCTTTCAGTTTGGTCACGCTTGACGTGAGTCTGACATACCATACTGATTGGGATCGCTTTGAGAGACCAATCTACTTTGAGTGTAACAAAACGAGCCAATGCACAGCGCGAGTCTGCTTCTTCGGGAGAACGCCTCTTTAAAGCTGGTATTGATTACAGCAAAAGACATCTGTTCTGATCTCACAGAGAGTAAAACAGCTGTTTTCACAGCTCGAGCTTTGCACTTTCCTATCCTCATTCTTATCCTATCCACTGTTTCACATGCCTGGGCTTAAAGCGTGCTGAGACTGTGTTCGTGGGACAGTGCGGGTTGTCATGGCAAACCGAGCGCACGTCGTATGGCGTTCTAGATGCGCGGTCAAGACTCAATTGTCTCAAACGAGGTGGAGTCCCCTCATCTGTACCCCGATCTAGTTCCTCTTCTGGTGCACCAGAAAAGGGCTACTTCACCGAATAGACAGGGTGACCTGAGGATTACAGTGAGGGCTTCCATGCCCGGTAACCAATCCCTGTGAGCCCCTCAGTCCTCTATCGCATCGCAAACATGCTGAGACTGCGTTTGTGGGTGGTTCATGTTCTCTCATGAGAGCATGACCATGTCGGCACGTTGTTCGTATTTCCTTTTTCATAAGGCCTCTTTCACATGCCTGGCAGCTTCTCGATGGTATTGCTGGTCCTTCTCATGAGGGACCTAGCATTTCATTCGGGGCTCCAGGGGAGGATCAGATGTCGATCGCTGCATCGGAGAGAGGACTGTTACGCTCTGGAAATGAAGATGATGCTGAGCTTTCCACTATATTGGTGTGTGTGCTCATGCTGAATTGGATGGACTTGACAGCCATGCTTTCCCGGGCTACTCTGGGGGTACAGTACGATACGTAATCGCCTTGCCCCGCCCCCATGCCTTCCCGGATGTGTGTGAAAAACTTTGGCAGCATGGAAGCATATTGGCGCCAATATGGCAAGACAAACATGTCTGAATCTGCAGAAAAAAGTTTTTCCTCTCTCACTATCCTCAATGATGGGGCGGCAGCGCTACTGCAGACCGCCTCTAACCTGCATGTGACGGCTACCCTGAAAGTACAGTGGAAGGCCAAAACACTCATAATGCACGAAGGTAGTTCTGAGTCGGGGTTGAGCTGCGCATGGTGACTAACCATGATTAAAGTCAAAGCGCTGGCCCTCGGCCAGACGATGTCCACCCTGGTGGTCTGGAGGCGCTCCCTGGCTAAACCTTGCAGAGACGCGAGACATTGCCAAATTTCACTTTATCGATGCTCCCATCTCACAAGGTAGCCTTTTTCGGCGACACTGTTGGAGACTGTGCCGAGCGGTTCTTCACAGTTCAGAAGAAGGCTGAGGTAACCAAGAGCTTTCCCCGATGTGCTACCTGAGTCACTCGGGGGCTGCCCCTCAGTCTGTTTGTCACCAAGGGTGTCAGTCCCCAGCAAAAAAAAAAAAAAAACTCCGCCACAGCCAGCTCTACTGTGACGTCGAGCCTTTGCAGGAAGACGGCACCACCAGAGTCAGCTGCTCTTCCCCGGAGGAGGGCTGGCCGGAGAATCTTTTGTTGAATCAATTATGTTCCACCACTGACGTTTCAGCCAGCAGTACCCAAATTCTCAGTAAGAGCAGCTTTTCTATCTCTGGGTCCCAAGAGGGCCAGACTGACGGTGTGCGACCCTGCAAAGCCTTGCCACCCTCAGCCCCCTCTTGTATCACCAGCCGGCAGCCAGGTGCGGTTCGAGGACCCAACTATGCCTTCTCACGCACCCCCTGCCGACCTGTGGAGACAGGCAAGTGTCGCACTGCACACTCAGACCCTACTTCGAGCTGCTTCCGAGCCTAACGAGTCGGGTCTCTGTCTTCCTGTCTTCCGAGTCCGGTCCCAGAGGAGCAGGTCTTGCTAGTTGCCCCTTACTCCTCTCGACAGCCCCTCCCTAGCCTATTCCTCTCAGGGAGGACATCCTCTTTCAGAGACGGGGCCCCATATGGCACAGACCTCTGCAAACTCCATGTCTGGTCCCTGGACGGGACGCGGAGATTCTAGGTGTACCACAAGCTGTCGTTGACACAATCACTTCTGCGAGAGCACCCTCTACGAGGCATGCTTGCGCTCTGAAGTGGAACCTGTTTGTTGAGTGGTGTTCTTCTCACCGAGAAGACCCCCAAAGATGTTCGATCGGTACTGTGCTTTCCTTTCTGCAAGAGGGGTTGTAGCAAAGGCTGTCTCCCTCCACCCTCAAAGTGTATCTTGCCTCTATTGCCACACATCACGATGCAGTTGATGTAAAATCTGTGGGGAAGCATGACCTGATCGTCAGGTTCCTGAGGGGCGTGAGGAGACTGAATCAGACCAGCTCTTCATCTGTTATGGAGGCCAGCAGAAGGGAAAGGCTGTCTTACAATCAGAAATTGACCCATTGGATAGTGGATGCCATCGTCTTGGCGTACCAATCCCTGGACACACCATGTCCCCTCGGGTTGCGAGCCCACTCAACTCGGAGTGTAGCTTCTTCCTGGGCACTGGCACAGGGTGCCTCACTGACAGATATTTGTAGAGTTGCGGGCTGGGTGACACCAAACACATTTGCTAGATTCTATAGCCTTCGTGTCGAGCCGGTAGCTTCCCGTGTGCTCTCTTCTCATAGAAGCCAGTCAACACCGTAAGCCCCGCTCACAGTGTCGGCTTGCTGCGCTATTCCCCACCTATGGACTGGATATGTGCGCCATTCTTGCTCCAGCTGAGTTCCTCCACACCCATTGGCAGTCGGACATGGCGGAGCGTCCGGCCCCAGGCCTAGCACTCGTATGCATTGGTGGAACCTGTGCTAGGCTGGGTTCCATATGTTGTGATCCTTACGGCGATCCCATATGTGTATTCTTCCATGGTACGGCTCCCTGTGGCGAGCCTGTGTCTTTCCATTGGCAGAGCCTGCTCTACCGTCTCTGACCGTTGTTGTCTCACCCCTGTTATAGGCTGGAGCCACCTCAGTGATTATTACATATGTTGTACTGCCCGGAAACGCCCAGTCCATATGTGTAACTTCCACATGACACCTCCCTACGGGCAGGATATGGCTTCCGCAGCGTCTCCCTTTCCACTGAAAGGGCACGCTTTCCCAGTGTTATCCTAGTCTGTCTGAGTAGGTCATGCGGAACAGCAGTGGACTTCCCTGGCCTAAGACCTGTCCCATCTCCGCCTCAATACATGCAAGGGGATCAGGAGGCTTTCGCTAGGCACTGGAAGGTGGCAACACTAGGTGGCGTGTTAATTGGGATCCCAATCAGTATGGTACATCCGACTCACGTTGAACATGACCAAACTGAAAGGGAACTATTAGGTTGTAACCCTCGTTCCCTGAGTCCTGACGCCACAATAGCTGGACAACCACTGACCCCGGGCTCCGCTCGTCTCCTCAGCGAAAAAAAAAAAGATGCAATGCTCCTGCTGCTCATTATATGCTCGCACTGCGAGACAGAGCAGCTGATGCAATTATCGCATGCCAATGTGTATTGGCTCATTTTGTTACACTCGAAGTAGATTGGTCTCTCAAAGCGATCCCAATCAGTATGGTACGTCAGACTCACATCTCTGTTCACTCCTTCAGGGAACAAGGGTTACATACGTAACCGAGACGTTCTGCTTTGTCTTTGTCTTTTTTTCATTGGCAAAACTAAGCAAAACAGACAATATTGTGTCTAAAATAACACAATATTAACTTCTTATTATTTAACTGTTGTTTAAAATAAGTATTGCATTTGCACTTGAGCTTTTGCACTGGACAGAAAAACACAAGAAATATTGCACTCTTTACTCGTGTGATATAGCTTAACTATATCATATGATTTAAAAATATGTGACAAAAACTCAAATAGGGGCATTTTTGCACCATATCTTGCAATTTTTTAACCCACTACTTTGTCTTCAATAGGGCTCCAGTCAAACACCACACGAGAAGTGGCACACCTCTGATATCACCCGCATTTGAGTTGGCGTGTGTTAATTTCAAAACCTGGTGATCTGTATGAATGATGGCTTTTGTCTGTAGAGCTATTAAAGTGTCTCGCTTGTGTTTGGATGTTTGGCATATGTATGAACACTGTAGAAGAGATGTTTAAGGCTCTGTCATGACAATCTTTTGATCACTACTTTCATTCATATCAGTCCTTAAAATTACTTTAACTATCAACATAATGGATTGTGATAGTTCAATGAATTTTAAGGACCGACAGGATTGAAAGTAGTGATCGACAGTTATAGGTTTTTCATCTGCCGATGCCAAGAGAGCAGGAGGTAGATGTTGTAAGTTATCATTTATAGTAAGTAATCATGCCCTACAAAAAGACTTCCTTAAATGCATGTATATTGATTTTTTTTTGTAAGAAACAAAACAAATTCTTACAAAAACAAAGAAATAACAAACCACAAGGTTGTTTAATATTGTTATATACACCAAACACTCCCCTGCCCATCCCCCCTAAAAAAGAAAACCAACCTGGTGCTGCAGTTTTGCCTGCGTGGGTTTCACATTTGTAAATTCCTGTATAGTGTGAATTTTCCACCTTCCCCATTCTTCATCTCAGCAGGAACAAACAATCCTTCTCTCAGATTGTTTATTTTTCCATTTAACATAAAAGGAAGATTAATATTGCTGTCGTCTTAATGAACATCCAGACATACAGTCTCTTCACACCCTGTATCAATTAAAGTTTTTTTGCTATTGTTTAAGGCAGACTGTGTCAAAGCTTTGGAGTATGATTATTTGGTTATTGTACCCTGAGTTGTGATGGCAGGGGAGGAAAACAGATTAGTGAGAATGTAACGCTTCCTCATCAAATGCAGAAGAAAACACCTCCAGCGGAGTGCTGACTGAATGTTATTTCATGTCAATTCTGTCACAGTGTCAAACATCAAGCCAGTCCTTTATGTCTGTTAGTCAAGGCGCTTTTGCCGTAGAGAAAATGATTATTTTTTTCTCTCTCTCTCACCTATGCAACTCTATCAACAACTATGGGTGTTTTATGCTCTGATGTCAAGTGCTAAAGCTGGGAAGTTCTGCCGGCAGAGTGAATACAGTATTAGCTATAAATAAACTAAATTAACCCACAGTTTCTAAGTGTTGAAACATGACAATGAACAATTAAACACTGTTATTTCCACAGAAGTGAAAAAAAATCTCAAAATTCTCCTGTCATGATAACAATTCTAAACAAATCTAAAATTATAAGCTGTCATGATAACAACAAGCAATGTCACTGTCTCTCAACCAATTCAAGTTATCCCAGAACAGCATGGCTGTCCAATGCTTTAAGAGGGGCTGAGGTAACGATGTGATAATTAGGGTATGGAATTAACTTTTTCGCTCATCAGCCAATTTGGCTATATATATAACAAATATATATTAAAAAATATACTATAAAAAAGTGCCCTCCAATAGGGCTCCAGTCAAACACCGGAAGCAGCACACCTCTGACATCACCCGCATTTGGGTTGGCTTGTGTTAATTTCAAACAATGGTGAAGATGTGTAACAATGATGCCTTTTGTCTTTAGATATATTAAAATAGAGCTTCAGATTGGTTTGTCACTATAGAGTGATGTTTAAAGGGGACCTATTATTCCCATTTTTAAGATATGTAAAATGTGACCCTGGACCACAAAACCAGTCATATAGGTCTTTTTTATTATTATTGAGATTTATACATCATCTGAAAGCTGAATAAATAAGCTTTCCATTGATATATGGTTTGTAAGGATAGGATCATATTTGGCCGATATACAACTATTTGAAAATCTGGAATCTGAGGGTGCAAAAAATTGAAACATTGAGAAAATCATCTTTAAAGTTCTACATTTATGTTCGCGATTGTGCTGCATTCACTCACAAAAATAAATGTTTTATATATTTACCGTAGGAAATTTACAAAACATCTTCATGGAACATGATCTTTACTTAATATCATAATGATTTTTGGCATAAAAGAATCGATAATTTTGACCCATACAATGTATTGTTGGCTATTGCCACAAATATACCTGTGCTACTTGTGACTGGTTTTGTGATCCAGGGTCACAAATAAGTCTCTGATGTCACCGGAGTGTGTATGTGAAGTTTTAGCTCAAAATACCCCACAGATCATTTTGTATAGCATGTTAAAATTGCCACTTTTGGGGGGGGATGGTTGTTGGTGCCAGACGGGCCGGTCTGAGTATTACTGGGATTTCCACGCACAACCATTTCTAGGGTTTACAAAGAATGGTGTGAAAAGGGAAAAACATTCAGTATGCGGCAGTCCTGTGGGCGAAAATACCTTGTTGATGCTAGAGGTCAGAGGAGAATAGGCCGACTGATTCAAGCTGATAGAAGAGCAACTTTGACTGAAATAACCACTCGTTACAACCGAGGTATGCAGCAAAGCATTTGTGAAGCCACAACACGCACAACCTTGAGGCGGATGGGTTACAACAGCAGAAGACCCCACCGGGTACCACTCATCTCTACTACAAATAGGAAAAAGAGGCTACAATTTGCACAAGCTCACCAAAATTGGACAGTTGAAGACTGGAAAAATGTTGCCTGGTCTGATGAGTCTCGATTTCTGTTGAGACATTCAGATGGTAGAGTCAGAATTTGGCGTAAACAGAATGAGAACATGGATCCATCATGCCTTGTTACCACTGTGCAGGCTGGTGGTGGTGGTGTAATGGTGTGGGGATGTTTTCTTGGCACACTTTAGGCCCCTTAGTGCCAATTGGGCATCGTTTAAATGCCACGGCCTACCTGAGCATTGTTTCTGACCATGTCCATCCCTTTATGACCACCATGTACCCATCCTCTGATGGCTACTTCCAGCAGGATAATGCACCATGTCACAAAGCTCGAATCATTTCAAATTGGTTTCTTGAACATGACAATGAGTTCACTGTACTAAAATGGCCCCCACAGTCACCAGATATCAACCCAATAGAGCATCTTTGGGATGTGGTGGAACGGGAGCTTCGTGCCCTGGATGTGCATCCCACAAATCTCCATCAACTGCAAGATGCTATCCTTCAACCATGGTGTCCTCAGTGACTCAGATGCCGGGAGTCTATGGAGACTCTTATGTTCGTTGGTACATCCAACAACAGAACGTAATGTTTTTTGGCACAGACATTATATATCCACAACTGCTACAGTGAGTAAACAGAAAAGGCAGACCCTGTGCTTCTCAATCAGGGCTGTGTCGATGCTAATAGGGAATATTGTCACCAGTCATGGGAGGAGCTTCCCTACTCTTACGTAAGAGAAGGGGGAAATCTGAAAACACACGTTTGGAGAGATTGTTAATTATTTATGGAGATTATATAAAAAAAAAAGTATTGGATGGATTTTTATAATTATAGGCTTGTTGTTTGCACACACTGTAGACACACATCTGTGTTCAAACACCTTATAAATATGAATTTTGCATAATAGGTCCCATTTAAAGTTACAGCTTTAAATGTAATACAGTAAAAAAAAAAAAAAAAAAAATGGACAAATGTCCAGTGTCTCATGTAGACCACAATAGTAGAGCTGACTAGCATTGCTATCATCTTTATCTCAGGTTGCACCTTATTTTTGTCCATGAGGGGAGAGAACAGCAGTTGTTCGGTCAGGAAATGGAGAATTTTACAATCCATCTGAGATCCTCTGGTGGCCTGTGCCAGCAGAACCTGAGTCAGAGACAAGGCAGCCATTAAAAGCTCCACAACAGCAGTCTTCTCATTAGCACCACACTGAGCTGAGGTAGCAGCCAGCTGCATACACAAATTACCAACTGGGTGAGAAGTGAGGGGAAAATGGTGTGGCAATACAATGACATCAGCTGCTGAGGCCAAATTTTTATTCAAACCTATAGTTTACAGCTCAGATAACATCAGGAAAAGGGGATATTTTAATGACCTAAACAAAATCCTAGATTGACAAATCTAGGATCTAAACTAGATTGCCCATCTAGTCTCAGGCTCAGGTAGCATGCATTCAGACATGTCACAGACGTGCACAAAAAAAAAAAAAATAAAAAAAAAATAATGATTTCCCGAAACCATACTTCCAACAGACATTTACGAACAGCATTGCAAACTTGTGTGACTGGAACTATAGCTCTCGACCAGTGGTTAGAAGCATAGTTTCTTGTTAGTATGGACACGAGTGAAGTACAAAGCTTTGTTTACAAAATAACTAATAGGTTAGCAACCAAATTTGTTTACAAATTGAACAATATTCAACGAGTTAATCCACTGATCTAAAGATGGGCAATACCAATATTTATTAAATGTATTGTGTTTGTCCAATTTTGAATTGACAAAAAAAAAAAAAAGTAAAGCCCCCCCCCCCCCCAAAAAAAAAAAGAAAATATGTGACCCTGGATCACAAAACCAGTCACAAGTAGCATGGGTATACTTGTGGCAATAGCCAACAATAAATTTTATGGGTCAAAATTATCGATTTTTCTTTTATGCCAAAAATCATTAGGATATTAGGTAAAGATCATGTTCCATGAAGATATTTTGTAAATTTCCTACGGTAAATATATAAAACATTTATTTTTGTGAGTGAATGCAGCACAATCGCGAACATAAATGTGGAAATTTAAAGGCGATTTTCTCAATGTTTCGATTTTTTTTGCATCCTCAGATTCCAGAATTTCAAATAGTTGTATATCGGCCAAATAAGGTCCTATCCTTACAAACCATACATCAATGGAAAGCTTATTTAGCTTTCAGATGATGTATAAATCTCAGTTTCAAAAAATTTACCCATGTGACTGGTTCTCTTACGAGAGGTCTCTCGTACTGCGTAAGTATCTTACGCTAGGGGAAAATCTCTTTTCCGCGAGATATTGAAGCCAAAAATTATCCTTCATTTTGTAATAATGTAAAACGCGTTGCGGCAGCATGCAGACATAGGCAAGACGGCTCGCGTGCCTATTGGCTGACCGGCGGCAACTGCAGCAGCCTATCGAAACAGGCGTGGCTTAGGCCTATAAATACAGCTCGACACGCTGATAGAATCTGATTTTTCATCTCTTCAGCGAAGCTCTCGCATCGCTGGATCCTGTGAGGAAGAAGCCGCGCCGTCAGAAAAAGCCTTCTGCGGGACGAGCCTTTGCATCTGAAGCCGCTGGTCGACAACTCGCCGCCTTCAGTCGCCGTTCCTGCTACGCTATCCGGCATATTAATATCCTTTTCTCTGCTAGTGTGTGTTCGCCGCTGCGACACACTCTTCTAAAAGAGTAATTTCCTACGAGGCATTGTTTCAAATGCCTCGCACCTCACTTCCCGCTCTCTCTCTCCCTCTGTTCGAGCCACGCAAACTGCGCCGTTCACAGGGGATGTCAGAAGTAGACGGTCACGGGGCTAGCTTTCTCTCTCCCTCTGTTTGAGCCGGGCAAACTGTGCCGTTCACAAGGGATGTCAGAAGCGGACGGTCACGGGGCTAGTTTTCTTTACGTTACAAGAAAGCTTGCGCCCTTGCGCCCCATTCGCGCGCGTCACTTACCGGCGAAAGGAGAAAAGAGTGTTTTAGTCCCGCCGAGCCGGACCAACCTCCATTTCTCACACATTTCTCAGTCCCCTTTTAAGTTCAGGCGACTGGAAATATCAATATTGCAGCAAACGAGCCTGTTATAATACACGCACGCCTGCAAACAAACGCCGACGCAAAACATGATGACGCTCTTCCCGCTCTCTCTCCCTTTGCTCGTGCCGCGCAAACTGCGCCGTTCACAAGGGATGTCAGAAGCGGACGGTCACTGGGCTAGTTTCTTTACGTTACAAGAAAGCTACCCCGCCCTCGCGCCCTATCCGCGTGCGTTGCTGGCGAAAGGAGGAAAGAGTGTTTTTAGTCCCGCCGAGGCCGGACCAACCTCCATTTCTCACACATTTCTCAGTCCCCTCTTAAGTTCAGGCGACTGGAAATGTCAATATTGCAGTAAACGAGCCTGTTATAATACATGCACGCCTGCAAACAAACGCCGTCACAAGACATGTTGACGCTCTCTGGCTATTCGCCTATTACGACCCCTCTTCCCACTCTTTCTCTTTGCTTGAGCCGCGCAAACTGCGTCGTTCACAAGGGATGTCAGAGCGGACGGTCACGAGCAATATTCAGCACCCCGCGTGCCTCACTCACCGGCAAAGGGAGGAGAGAGAGTGTTTTTAGTCCCGCCGAGGCCGGACCAACCTCTAATTCTCAAACCCTCTAAACCTGTTAAGCTGCAACCCCACAAAAAACCCCAGAAATGACATACCCAAACTGAAACAGATACAGTTCATGAACCCTTTGTACTAAAAGCACAAGTATGATCTCATTTGAAAGCTGACACCTGGTAGTTTATTGTAAATGTAGAATTAATTATTGTCATAATGAAAAAAAAAATTATAAATAGCTTTAAAGTTTTGTAAAGTTATTAGAAATTTATTTTTATAAAACATCTTCATGAAAATAAAATTGAAGTTGACACTGTAGCAATCTAGAAATGCACTGCAGCTAAAGCCACATGTCTGACCATATTATATTTAAAATATGAAGATGATAAGTCTAAAACTCTGTATTTAGTTAATTTTTTTTCAAGATAGAAGCACCTAGAGCTAGCTAGCATGTTAGCTTAGCACACCATCAATACATGACAATTTATGAGATTAAAACCATGTTTGTGCTCCAAACTTACTTTAAAACGCAAGTGAAGTGTTTTAAATAATCTTCTGTGATCTAATTTGACATCAGATAAAAAAATCAGACAGAAAATATACTATTTGATCATATTCTGCACAATGATGGTCTATATAGATTAGCATTACATTATAAATATAATCTATTATTATGAAAATACCTGGCATGGCTTGAAAAACACAGGTAACTCAAATATCATTGCAATCATGTTTATTGTCTTCAAAATATCTTTATCTGCATGTTACAGCGATCTCTTGTTAGCTTTATGTGTATCTGTGACGTCCTGGAATGTCACATGATTATGGCTCTTCTTCATGTTCCATATATGGGTTATTATTGTGCATATAGCGCCCTCAGGCTATTGGTATGAATTGAAAACACAGTAAATGAGAGTGCCAAACGCTCATAAAGATTACATCGACGCATTTGGGTATAAATTCAATAAATATTATTCCTGTCAATAGAAATCTGATGTAAACCTATGAGAATCTATCAATATTTCTCTAAATCTGCACATTTTTGAGCTAAAGCCCTGAGGGACGTTGTTTTGTGAATCGCTGTCATGACGACAGCACAGAGTTTTTTTATGAATGAAACCGGCTGACGCGCATAATTCATATTAAAGGTATCGACTCATTTTTTCATTTCATAACTCCTGACAGAAATTAAGAAATAACTGTCGCTATAAGTTTCTCAGAATACAATAGTGGTCAAATACTGAAACTTGAGTCTTATATCTTTTTAATGATGTATAGTTTGTCAAGGTATAACATTAAATCTGATAGTAAATTTGAATCTCATAAGAGTACAACTCTGGTTATCTGGCTCACGCCAATGGTGTCTTGAGTGTAGAAAATGTGCCCACTTCCCAGTCTTAACCCCTACACACAAGCACGGTTCCCCCTGTGTCATTCACTCATGCAGAGCCCACTCTAGAGCTGGCGTATGCCGCTCGAGTGTTAAATGTAGGAAATGTGCCCACAAAACAGTGCCCACACCTACTCACTGCCTGCTCTGCTACACTTTTATCCCAGGGGACAAAACCTATAAAGCCGACACACACCGGCTATGTTGTAAGTCTTGTGTCCGAACGTGAGCGCCCTCCACGGCTCGCACTCATAAAATCGACTCATTTCGATTGTGCATTAAATGTAGTGAATGTGCCCACGACCCAGTGCCCACAAACACTACACACTGCATGTCTCACGGTTTCTGTAAAACGAAACCAACGCATATACAGTCAGCTCAAGCCGACGGTGTTTTCAGTGTAGTAAATGTGCCCGCTGTCCCGCGCCCACATTCACTCACAGACATGACAAGCCCCACGGGGCTCCCCCCGCTCGCTCTCTCTCAGCAAGCCGCCATAGGAAAGTCGAGCGGGGGCAGGCTGCCCGCTGTGATCAGCACGCCCCCCGCCTCGAACGCTGCAAGCACGGCGTCTATGTTACAGCATACCGAAGCTCTCCGGTTGCCACCATGTCGCAGCCAGAGCCCAGATCCCATTCAATCCCTAGCTATTCATGCAAGTGCATGGGCAAGGCTTCCCAGGGTATCAGAATGGGCGCTGAACATTATAAAGAGAGGCTATTCGCTACAGTTCGCTCGACGTCCCCACCATTGCGCGGCGCGAATCGAAACTATGGTAGAAAAGGAAGTAGCACATCTACTTCGAGCCAAAATAGCGAAACTGTTGAGCAAAGGGGCCTTAAAGCCTTTATCTCAAGCTCAGAGTGAAGGGGGTCTATACAGCAGATATTTTCTGGTACCGAAAAAAGACGGGGGTTTCAGACCCATTCTAGATCTAAGACAGCTGAACAAATTGCTTTCGAAACGCCAGTTCAGAATGCTCAACCTGTCACAGTGTTGGGTTTGTGTTCCCCGGGTGTCCAGTAGATGTCCTCCTTCCCCGGTGTCACTTACATCATGAACTACGTTTCCCATCATCCTGTCTGGCTATCACGATCATTGCACTCAGGTGTTCCCCGTCATCATTGCACTCAGCTGTTTCCCCTCACCTTGTTAGTGTCTGTGTATATATATCCTGTTTGTGTCAGTGTTTGTCACTGAGTCCTTGAATGTATCACACCATTTCCTCAGTCGGTTCTTGTCTGTGGCTTGTTTTGTTCTTTTGGATTGCTTCTTTGGATTTTGACCTCTGCATGGACTGGATATTGATGTACCGGATTTCCCTTAATAAACACATATTGCATTTGGATCTAAATTACCTCTGTTCTTGTTTGGATCGTGACAGAAGGACTCAGTCACCAAAAGATCCAGCGGTATGTTTTCCGGTGTTTCTTCCCCAGCCACCGAGCGGGAGAGAAGGATTTGTTTTGAGGGAACCCGCCTTGTCATTTTTCGCGGGACCCGTGGAGGCCGCAGTAGAGGAGGTGGGCGAGAGGAGTCCCGACACCACTCTCCACTCTGGCCCCTCTTCGACCCTGGGTTGGTGATGTCCAGCCCAGGGCCCCATTTGCCACGGGTTCCGTCCCGCACAGAGCCTGTTCCGGTGGTCCCGAGTCCGGTGGTCCCAGTTCCGGTGCCCCCGAAACGGAGGAGGAGAAGGAAGACTTCCTCCATGCCTGTTCCGGTGGTCCCAGTTCCGGTGATCTCGTGTCCAGTGGTCCCATTTCCGGTGGTCCCAGTTCCGGTTGTCCCGAGTCCGGTGGTCCCGAGTCCGTTGGTCCCAGTTCCGGTGGTTCCGAGTCCGGTGGTCCCAGTTCCGGTGGTTCCGAGTCCGGTGGTCCCAGTTCCGGTGGTCCCAGTTCTGGTGATTCCGGTTCCGGTGATCTCGAGTTCGGTGGTCCGGAGGCGGAGGAGGAGTAAGACCTCCAACCTCCCCAAAGAACTGGAGGCCGTACCCGTGCAGTCCGCAGTCGTCCCCAAGCAGACCGCTGTCATCCAAGAGGTCATGCCCGTGCAGCCAGCAGTCATCCCAGAGGCCGTCCTCGCTATTGAGCAGCCTACTATTGCCATAGCGGCGGAAAGCTTGTTGGATTATTTTGATACGCTATTTAAGATCCTAGAAAGTACCAAGACTGTCCACGGCACGTCTGCCGAACCTGTGTCTTCGGACAAGATGGCCGCCGCCGATCCTGTTCACGTCACGCCTGCCGAGCCTGTGTCTTCAGACAAGATGGCCGCCGCTGAGCCTGTTCACGTCACGCCTGCCGAGCCTGGGTCTTCGGACAAGATGGCTGCCGCCGAGAGTGTTCACGTCACGTCTGCCGAGCCTGTGTCTTCGGACAAGATGGCCGCCGCCGAGCCTGTTCACATCACGTCTGCCGAGCCTATGTCTTTGAAGAGGATGACCGCCGCCGAACCTGTGTCTTCAGACAAGATGGCCGCCTCCGAGCCGGTGGTATCTGTTCCTGAGCCTGAGCCGGTGGTGTCTGTTCCTGAGCCGGTGGTGTCTGTTCCTGAGCCTGAGCCGGTGGTGTCTGTGTCTGTTCCTGAACCTGAGCCGGTGCCTATGTCTGTTCCTGAGCCGGTGGTGTCTGTTCCTGAACCTGAGCCGGTGCCTGTGTCTGTTCCTGAGCCGGTGCCTGTGTCTGTTCCTGAGCCGGTGCCTGTGGTGTCTGTTCCAGTTCCTGTGCCGGTGGTGTCTGTTCCAGTTCCTGAGCCGGTGGGGTTTGTTCCAGTTCCTGAGCCGGTGGGGTCTGTTCCAGTTCCTGAGCCGGTGGGGTCTGTTCCAGTTCCTGAGCCCGTGGGGTCTGTTCCAGTTCCTGAGCCGGTATCTATTCCTGTGCCGTGGCCGCCCGAGGAGTCTTCTCCGTCCTGGCCGCCCGAGGGGTTGTCTCCGCCCTGGCCGCCCGATGAACTGGCCGCTCCGCCCTGGCCGCCCGAGGGAAAGTCTCCGCCCTGGCCGCCCGAGGGAGAGTCTCCGCCCTGGCCGCCCGAGGGAGAGTCTCCGCCCTGGCCGCCCGAGGGAAAGTCTCCGCCCTGGCCGCCCGAGGGAAGGTCTCCGCCCTGGCCGCCCGAGGGAAAGTCTCCGCCCTGGCCGCCCGAGGGAAAGTCTCCGCCCTGGCCGCCCGATGGACTGTCTTCTGCTTCGCCCTGGCCGCCCGATGGACTGTCTTCTGCTTCGCCCTGGCCGCCCGATGGACTATCTTCTGCTTCGCCCTGGCCGCCCGATGGACTGTCTTCTGCTTCGCCCTGGCCGCCGGCTAGACCGTCACCCCCTGTTCCGGTTTCCCTTCATGGACCTGGTCCCCCATCCCTCCCCCTGATTCTCCACCGTTCTACCTCCCGCCTGGACTCTTGTTTTGTTGTATTCGTCTGGTAGCCGCTCCGTAGAGGGGGGGTTATGTCACAGTGTTGGGTTTGTGTTCCCCGGGTGTCCAGTAGATGTCCTCCTTCCCCGGTGTCACTTACATCATGAACTACGTTTCCCATCATCCTGTCTGGCTATCACGATCATTGCACTCAGGTGTTCCCCGTCATCATTGCACTCAGCTGTTTCCCCTCACCTTGTTAGTGTCTGTGTATATATATCCTGTTTGTGTCAGTGTTTGTCACTGAGTCCTTGTATGTATCACACCATTTCCTTAGTCGGTTCTTGTCTGTGGCTTGTTTTGTTCTTTTGGATTGCTTCTTTGGATTTTGACCTCTGCATGGACTGGATATTGATGTAACGGATTTCCCTTAATAAACACATATTGCATTTGGATCTAAATTACCTCTGTTCTTGTGTGGATCGTGACACAACCAGGAAAATCCTCACGCAAATTCACCAAGGGGACTGCTTTATGTCATTAGATCTGAAGGACGCTTATTTCCGAATACAAATAGAGTCACGTCACGGGCGAGTTTTGAGATTCGCCTTCGAGGGCCAGGCATACCAATACACAGTCCTGCCGTTCGGCTTGTCCCTAGCACCCCGTACACTTACGATGTGCATGGACGCGGCGCTGGCACCCCTGAAACTTCGGGGAATGCGAGTTTTGAACTACTTGGACTATTGGCTGATTCTAGCTCGATCACACTCAGAGCTCATAGAACACAGGACCATATTACTCGAACATCTCAAGAATCTAGGTCTCAAAGTCAATTGGGCGAAGAGTTCACTGTCTCCCAGTCAGAGAATATCTTTTCTGGGCACAGAACTGGACTCGCTGTCTATGACAGCACAACTATCGCCACAGCGCAGACTGAATATTCAGCGCATGACGAAATCCTTCCGCTGCGGCACTATAGTCCCGCTCAGAGAGTTTAAGAAAATGCTGGGTCTTATGGCCTCAGCATCATCAGTACTCCAGTTGGATCTGCTTTGCACGCGCCCACTGCAGGTCTGGCTGAAAGCGCGAGTACCGCGTCGAGCGTGGACCTCCGGTCTTTTTCGCCTCAAGGTCGATCAGAAATGCGTCTCAGCTCTGAAATCTTGGAGAGCGACCGACTGGTACCGGTCAGGTGTAAGCCTGGGGACTTCCTCGAGTGTGAAGGTGGTGTCTACAGACGCCTCCACCCCGGGATGGGGAGTGCTGCTCGAGGGCAGACCGTTCTTCGGCCAGTGGTCAGAACGGGAATAGCTTCTACACATAAACTGCCTGGAGATGGTGGCAGTCGACAACGCGCTGAGGCGCTTTTGTCCCCAGATAAAAGGACACCACGTCTTGGTCCGTTCGGACAACATGTCGGTGGTGGCCTATATAAATCGCCAAGGAGGTATCAGGTCCCGAAACCTTTAAAGGCTGACGAAGCGCCTCCTGGTCTGGGCTCAACACAATCTGCGCTCGCTGAGAGCAGCGCACGTGCCAGGTCACCTGAATATACAACCAGACAGACTGTCCAGGAACAATGTTCCGACAGGAGAATGGTCTCTACACCCGCAGACAGTCCAACTGCTGTGGAAGAAGTTCGGCAGAGCGAAGGTAGACCTGTTTGCGTCTCAAGAAAACACTCACTGTCCGGAGTTTTTCTCCAAGAGCAGGGATGCGCTGGCCCATGTCTGGCCCCGCTGCCTGCTCTATGCTTTTCCCCCCGTTACGCTCCTGCCTCAGGTATTAGAGCGAATCAGGGAAAATGGATGCTCAGTGCTACTCGTGGCTCCGCTCTGGAAGAACCAGGCCTGGTTCCCAGTTCTGATGCAGCTGACAAGCACTGCCCCATGGCCAATACCAGTGAGGAGGGACCTCCTCTCTCAGGCCGAGGGCTCGATTTGGCATCCTCACCCAGAGCTATGGTCCCTACATGTGTGGGCTTATCAACGGGTACCCGCTATCCTCCCGGTAAGAGTGTTAAACACGATCACGCAGGCTAGGGCCCCGTCTACCAGACGGCTCTATTCCTCAAAATGGTTGGTGTTTTCTAGCTGGTGCACAGCTCGTGGCATATCACCCCCAGACTGTGGGGTGACGGAGGTTCTCTCCTTCCTACAAGAGCTGCTGGATAAGGGCAGGACCCCATCCACGCTCAAGGTTTACGTGGCAGCCATAGCAGCGTTTACTAAACCGGCGCTCGGCCAGTCACTTGGAAGGAACGATTTAGTCATCCGCTTCCTTAAGGGAGCTAAGAGGCTGAATCCTCCTAGACCTCCTTCAGTCCCCGTGTGGGACCTTTCTACGGTTTTGGAAGCCATGAAAGGTGCCCCATTCGAGCCAATCCAAACGATAGATATTAAACACTTGTCTTTCAAGACAGTGTTTCTTCTGGCTCTCGCTTCAGTGAAGCGCATAGGGGACTTACAAGCGCTCTCAGTGAGCGCGACGTGTATGGAATTTGGGCCAAATGACTCGAAAGTCATACTCAAACCAAGGCACAGGTACGTTCCAAAATCCCTCAACACACCGTTTAGGGTGCAGGTGATTTCCCTGTCAGCCCTGCCGGTCTCTAATGAGGAGAAGGACGCGAGCTTCCTTTGCCCGGTCAGGGCATTAAGGGCTTATGTGTCTCTCTCGACTGTCTTAAGACAGACGGAGCAGCTCTTTGTTTCGTTCAGCGGACGTTCTAAGGGACTAGCTGCGTCGAAACAGAGTCTATACAGATGGATAGTTGATGCTATAGCGCTGGCTTACACTTCTAAGGGCCTGCAGTGCCCGTTAGGTGTCAGAGCGCACTCCATAAGAAGCATGGCCTCGTCGTGGGCCTGGTCCAGTGGGATTGCCTTGCAAGATATATGTATGGCGGCAGGCTGGGCTTCCCCGTCTACATTTATAAGGTTTTATAACCTAGAAGTTCCCGCCTTACAGGCCAAGCTGCTGTTGGTCTAATAAATCAGTATTGTCTGTTCTGATGCTATCGGCTCAGAATACTGAAACTGCTGAGCGCTGCTCGCTGATCGACTGAATAACTCTATGGGCAGTGTGTAAGACCCACAATATTCATCAGTTCAGGCCGAGTTTTTCGCCCTGTCTGTATGGAATACTATTAATGTAATTTGCGCCTTATAGGACGCTACTAAATCTGGGAAAAAATGTTGTTCTAGTCCCCTTTTTTCCCGGACTCTCTGTGAGTTCCCTGGTGATCGTGCACTATATGAGCCCCGGGCACCTGCCCTTGGGACTTTGGTGTTGGATCTCAGCACTCACAGCGTTTTACATTGGGTTCCCCTAGCGTAAGATACTTACGCAGTACGAGAGACCTCTCGTAAGAGAACGTACTCGGTTACTAACGTAACCTCGGTTCTCTCTAGAAGAGGGAACAAGTACTGCGTATCTTAGCCGTGCATCTAACACGCTCTGGTTCGCTTCGGCGATGAAAAACCAGATTCTATCAGCCTGTCAAGCTGTATTTATAGGCCTAAGCCATGCCTGTTTCGGCGGGACGTGACGCAGTGGGCGCAAAACGCCCTCATTGGATCTGACGTCACGAGAGGCCTCTCTCAATAGGCTGCTGCAGTTGCTGCAGGTCAGCCAATAGGCACGCGAGCCGTCTTGCCTATGTCTGCATGCTGCCGCAACGCGTTTTACATTATTACAAAATTAAGGATAATTTTTGGCTTCAATATCTCGCGGAAAATAGATTTTCCCCTAGCGTAAGATACTTACGCAGTACTCGTTCCCTCTTCTAGAGAGAACCGAGGTTACGTTAGTAACCGAGTACGTTTTGTGGTCCAAGGTCACATACTGTATAGTAAGGTTTTTTTTTTTTTTGTGTACACATACCAGACTTTATGCAGAGTTTTTTCAACAGCCTTCGATTGTCCCTCTAGATATTCATTTAATTTTATAATGATTTATATTCAATGGTATTTGTTGAAAGGGATTCATGACTTTTTTTTTTTTTTTGGCTTTTTTCCAAACACAATATGTTCTTCTTTGCAACCTTTCATCAAAATAATTGCTTCGCCTCTGAAACGACTTCCCTTTTTGGCAGACATCACAACTATCTATTTTTCTCCCCGCTGTAATATAGAGACAATCTTTATGAAATAAATTTTGATTGAATATTCTATTTCACATTTCAAGAATAAAATGACGAATTATGTTTCAAACTGACTTCAAAAGTGAAAAGGGAACATCTTTTCAGTTTCAAGTACAAAATATACCCAATGTTGTCAAAAGAACACTTCATAAAGAGAGGCCTTACAAGATATGTAAACATACAGCACTAACATATGGCCATGTGCCATTTGGGTAGGGAATTACACGGGTGAGAACACAAACAATCACACTCTCATTGCCGTGTGGAAGCAGAGACTCTTTAGAAACAGTAGAAGCATAAAGGTTTTGGAGAAAACATTAGTGTTATCTGAGCTGAATGAGATGGATCCACCGAAGCATGGATATTTTTTTTCCCAATTACTCCCCCACAGAGCATCAACAATGACCTGAACATTTATGAAAAAACATTTTAGCACACACCGGTGACTAGCAACGGCCTCTAGAGGGGAAGGCACATCATGATGATCTGCGGTGCAGGAAATTGAGAAGAAAGACTGCTTATTTATCAACAGAATATGGCTCTTTATCAACACAAAAATGAAGAAAACAATACAAACCAGACAGAAGGTTGAACAGATGGGAACACAGATATAAAACTTGTCTAAGCTGCTGAAATGGTCTGAGCTACTCAAAATAAAGCCGTCATTTACAAGCCATCTCTACAGCCACACCTGTTTGGCTGAGCAAGGCAATTTCCACACAAATACTGAGGAAGAAAGACTCTAGTCCCTCTGTGTATTATTTTTTTATTATTTTTTTTTTCCACACACACTAAACCCTGACTGAATTTCCACAGCAAATAGACTGTTTCTGTCCATGTCAGCATTCACAAGGAAGCATTTCTTGCTTCAGAGTTCAAATTCATCATAGGTGATTAGTCACCTCTGCCAGGACAAGACAGTAAAGGAGCAACTAAAATATTTCGGAAAATAATAATAATAATAATATTTGCTGTTTAACATGTTAAAAAATAATGCAATAAACAACATCCAATTTTTTTTTTTTATTCCTTACAATAAAGAAGTAGCTAGGCTAATATCTTTTCCCCAGATTCTTTGGCTAGTATATGATCAAGCTATCTGTGCATGGCTCACCAGCTCCCCAAAGCAAGAGAGAGAGGCCAACTGAGAATGGGCCGCATGTACAAGGCTGTGCTCACTCCCATGTCGTCCTCTTTGGGGTTTGATGGGCTTGACGTGTGCAAACTATGTGTAGGACACTGTAAATGGCAAACTCTGAACATGCTTGACTTTGTGATTAAGACACGCAGGTGTGAGTGCAGAAATGAGTATAAATACCTGTACATACTGTATATACTGTTATTGTATTGAAAAGATTAATTCTCACTTTAAAATATTGATAGCAAATGAGTATTGCAGACACAGAAACATCACCAAACACACAATATAACAGGCAAAGCTAAATGTGACATTTCTTATAATGGGTTTATGTAAATATTGTTCTAAATTAAATTAAAAGTTATATTTTTTTAATGCTCTGTAATTGTTAATAAATGATAACACTCATATTGTTGTTTATTTGCATGCACTTTACTACTTGATTTACAATTATGCAAGTCAGGTAACAGTGGAAACATGTCCAAAAAATCTGTGCTGAATGCAACTGGCACAATGCAATTATCCATGTTGCAGGCGGGTTCTGAGTGCTAGGTTGTGATGGATTCAGAAGACTACCAAAACCTGGCAAAATTGCCAGCACTGTAATTTAGGCATCTAACTCAACTTTAAAATTCAGAAAGTGCTTAAAGCTGGTTAAACTGAATTGCATGTGGTCCATAATGATGCACTTTTTTTGTGTTGATCTTTTTAGTTATTGACCTCATTTTTAATTCTAAAGAATTGAAAGTAAAATATCTTTAATCATGCTGTGATGGACTGGCCATCCATCTAAGGTGTTTTCCTGCCTATGGCCCAAGATAATTGGATAAGCTCCAACTTCCTCACACCCTACAGAGGACAAGCGATTTGGAGAATGGATGGTAGAAAATTTTCCTCTGGCAATAGGTGATGTTTCATTTCAATGAGAGGCAACTCACAATTCCAAATTCTTTTAAAAGCCACTTGAAAGTTGAAAGCACAGTCATTGGATAGATATGAACATAAAAGAGACATCTCAGACAGATGGTGCTTCTATCCTCCTCGAGAGAAGGAAAGATGTCACATTGTGAAGTTCCCACCTGTTGGCTCACTGTGCCAAACACCCCCACATTCATCTCATCTAACTTTGGGTTTCGACCAACTGCTTCATTTCGATCTAGGTGGTAACAGCGCATAATGATTTCTCGATTTAAGCGCTGCTATTGTCAGAGTGATTCCTGTAGCTCGGATAATGCAAGTTTACTGACTCTGAATAGACTTCTGTGCTTGAAGCCTGTTGCATTCAAGAGGTTCTAACTGAGCATTCATGAACCTTGTAGATTGTATTAATAGTAAATGTAATATTTACTGTGAACTGAACAATCAGCATCAGCTGTGACATTTCAATCAAAATGATTCAACCCCCATTGCAAATCAGGTTTATTGGCAAAATTTACAGACTTTCAGCTGTTTGCAATGAACAAATCAAACAAAAGTAATTGAAATAGATCAACACAACAAATCTTCATTAGTTGCACCAGGTTTGCTTGAGCTAGAACACATGAAATACATGAACTGGCTAAGTTTGTTGAGTGTCACGTTTGACTGCATATTAGAAATATGGCTAAGTGAACAGAATGGTCCAAAAGGTTAGGAGAAGATATCAGCGCCCTTCACAAACAAGGAACAGGATACAAAAAGATAACAAAGGCACTAAATGTTCCTAGACACAATTGGAAGCATAGTTCGCAAGTTAAAAGTTAAAGCAACAGTGGTTCCCTATTAGTCAGTCACATTCAACGTTATGTCAGAACTGAACTGACGAATTGGGATCTCGTCTGAGAACCACGTACTTAACCATCTATTCTAATATAATCATTTTGCATTATTATTTGTAATGATCAAAAAGCATGTGTGCAGATTAAAGTGTGCATATTAGCTGCCTGGTTGTTTTTTAAATTCACTACAGGTTTAGAATAGAATATTTGAATTAGTGTTGTCAATAAAAAAATAAAATAATAATAATAATAATAATAATAATAATAATAATAATAATAAAACTAGATTAATCACAATAAAAAGTTTTTATACTTTTTTTATATTATAATGTAATAATTTCCAGTATTACTGATATTAAAGCTACTGACATCTCAAAGAAATAGACCCCCCCCCCCCCTAATTCTTTTAATATTATGTTTTTTTTTTGTTTTTACATTTATTAGGCTTCAAAAAATAACAACTTTTAATTTAAGTGAACTTAAAACAATCCTCACATAAACCCATAATAAATGTAATATTTACCCGTGCCCTTCCTGTCTAACAGTTGAATAAAGTTATCAAACAGTCAGCACTGCATAAATTATAAATTAAATAGTTAATCCTTATTAAACCTACAAAATTTATTTTGTCAAGAGCAGGGAGTAATTGTCTCTGTTCCCTTTGTTCTTTGTTTAACTTTACTGACATAAATACTTTACTGAATTAGTGGCTGCTGTCACTTTAAGACCAGCCGCTGCCGACAGAGATGCGGATCTCACATGCTCCTCATTCTCTCACAACTATTTACGTTCATGTTATACTTTATATAACTAATTTAAGACTGCTCTTATGAGGATACTAGACAAAACAGACATTTTGGGATTAATGTGAGTGTTATTGTTCTTTCAAGCATGAAAGAGAACTGGATTCTGGTGCGCTGTCTGTGCGCAGATTTATTTTTTACAGCCATTTTTGATCATATTTACCAGAGGTGCCATTAATTCTGACCACAACTGTATAAAGAGCACCAGGTTTGTTGTGCCATGTGGAGATGCTGTGTTTTTCGTTGCGAAAGCCAAACTACTTTGTTTGGCCTTCCAAAAGAGGACACAATTAGAAAACAGTGGGGCAAATTCATCTTTGCAAGTACATTCTGGTGCTTCTGACTCACAGACACAGCCTGTGAGTATGTTTTCATATTTTAAGAATTTGCCACTAACTATTCAAACACGAGTTTTGAGCAGTATAGAGTAGCGCTTGCTTGTCATTTCTACGATCACAAATGCAGACATGGTTTTATGTTTACATAATGTTCTCCCCCGTGGCACAGCGCGACATGTAAAAAGACAGTAAAGTCATTATAATCAGTAATTATGTCCCCAATGAAATACCAATCTGGCCCAGTCGCGCTTGCAAAGTTGATCGATCAGCTTGGTCATCTGCATTTTTCAGTTCAGATTTGGGCATTTCCGGTATTTCCGACATTATCACCTGTCATTATTGCTTTGGGAGCTGATGTTCCAAATATGGTAAGGGTTGTGACATTTCCATCACATGCTTAAGGTTTTTGGGCCAAAAACAATGCACTGGATCGCTGGCCAATCAGAGCAGACCGCGCTTTTCAGAACGATTAACTTTTTAACCTAAAACCACGTAAACACATTGCATTAAACCAAATACACAAAATAATGTTCTTTTTAGAACCATCATATCAAAACTACAAACTTTTACATACATGTTTGCTCACATATTGTAGCAGAGTTTGTGCTGAATACAGTGTAGTCAGACTTTAGCCATGAAAATGTTTATAGAGCAACAGAGTAAAAAAGTAACAGAAATAAGCACAAATGTCAGGGCATGTCAGGGCATGTCAGAACACCTCCAGTGCACAGAAAACACCACAGACACCAGAGGATTAAACTGTAGTATATTTAATCAATTAGATTATGTAAATAAATAGTAATACACCTAATTGGCACCAAAATTTAAGCATAAAAATTTGATTAACATGTTGAATTGAAAAATACTTTCTGGTAACATTTTAATTAAAGCCTTTGTGTATAATGCATTATATAGGTATTCATAATGTATGTTATAAATACATTATATATTTTCATAAATAATTATAACCAAAGTTAAAATGCATTTTAATACTTGCATATTCCTTGTTACATCTACATATATAATGTGAAACCAATGTTTTCAAGGGGCGGCAGTGGCTCAGTGGTTCATGTAGGTTGTCTACAAACCGGAAGGTTGGTAGTTCAATCCCCTGTTCCACCTGACCAAGTGTTGAGGTGTCCATGAGCAAGACACCTAACCCCAGCTGCTCCCGACGAGGCGCCTTGCATGGCTGACACCGCAGTCGGTGTATGAATGAGTGAGTGAATGGGTGAATGTAAAGTGCTTTGGTGGCCATAGGTCTGTGAAAGCGCTATATAAATGCAGTCCATTTACCATTTATTGGTACCTGGACCACACTGTTACTATAAACTGTAATTGTTTTTGATTTGATCTGATTTGACCTGTGTAAAAGTGTAAATGTCAGTGAACTTACTTTTCAGTCACTGGCCAAACATGTTTCAGCCAATACCCCATATCACAACATGGATCTCTCCAGCTCCTCTAGCCTCCAGTAGGATTTGTTTGCTATCTGGACCGTAAAAACCCAAGGAGAATAATTATCAGTCAAACCAACTGTAAACTGTCCTGCTTACAACATACTCAAGAGCCAATGCAACACACAGCGATTTGGCTCACACAACAGATCTACTGGAGAGCTGCCACACAGTGATACAGTACCTCCTTCAGGGTTTCTATCACTTGCTCAGATGAGCTGAAGTATCTTTGGTGCACTGACTTGAAGACTTAATTGTCAAAGTGACATTTCCAACCATATCAGCCAATGCCATTTGGATGCCTGAAATTCATTGGTCCAAAGAGACAACGCAATTGTACTTATTTCAGTCCAGTTGAATGTGTTAGTATAAAGCTTTTAGAACAAAGAATGGTGCCTTCCAATCCTCAGTGAGCCAGAAGCAACAATTGGATGGGGAAAGACTCAGGGGGTTGACCATAATTTTGAAAAGTAGTAATTTGCTTTGGTGAAACTCATTTGGTGTAAAAACAACAAACAGTAACACTTTAGCTTAGGACCCAATTCACACTATTAACTATTTGCATATTAGCAAGCATATTACTAGGATATTGGCTGTTTATTAATATTTATAAAGCACATGTTAATGCCTTATTCTGCATGACCACATTCTACATCCCTTTAACTAACTAATAGTTAGTTAAAAGTGAAAATCGGCCCCTAATCTAAAGTGTGACCATAAAATATAATAAAAATAATAAAATATATTATTATTATTATTTTATAATTAAAATTATTTTATTTTTAAATTCAACAAAGCCAGATCAATCATATTTTAAATAAGAAAAGAATCACTCTGGTGATGTTGTAACTTGCTAACAGTGTAGAATAAATGAAAAGCTTCACTGATTTATTACCAGAGGTGGAAAGTAACGAATTACATTTACTCGCGTTACGTAATTGAGTATTTTTTTTTTTTTCCGGGCTCCGGAAACTGCTGCAAGGGTGGGAGAACAAATGTGCAAAAGAAAAAAAGTGATGCAACAACGTTGAAAGCAAACCATCGTCAGTATGGGCAATATTTGGATGTACAGTAAACGACTGCGCGTGGTTGTCCTCAAGGATAGATATACAATTTGCAAAAAATGTGGATGCAAAGTGGCTGAAAAAAGAGGAAACACATAGAACACCATCCTTCTGCGCAGATAAAGGTATGTCCCATTTATATTTAGATGCAGAGGGAATGCCGGAATCCAGTCATGCAAATTAAATTTACAGTATAGGTACTTGCACACTAAAATCCAAAAAGAGTCCAAAATTTCCGTATGCTTTTTTTCATACTCGTCATTCGGTGGTTATGAATTGTCAAAACACCATTTAAAATGCTTGCTACAGATGCGAAAAAACACAGAACATCGAGACGTGAGGTCGTATTTATTTTTTAACATGCGAAAATTTCGGACGCGAATTTCGGACTCAGTGTGCAAGGACCTTAAGGCAGATGTCACGTAAAAGACGCAAACTGATGGATGGATAAATAAATCGAAAGTAGAGCTGAGCACTAAATCAAATCGCGACATGGTCTGTGAATATTAAAGCACAAAAAGACTGCTATATACTCGCTTGATCTGCGTGTCTCTGTGGGAATGAGCTGCACCGCTTCGTCTATACATACTATAGCTTAAAGGGATACTTCAGGATTAAGCATTAAGCTTTGTATTAGTAGAAAACCTGTAGTATTTTCGAATTACCGTGCTTTCCACCCTCATATCCCCCTGAGACGAGAGATTTATGTATTTTTTGTCTGAAAAAAATCCTCCGATGGCGCAAAAATCGTCATTTTGCGTCATCGGAGGATTTTTTGGCCAGAGGCTGAAGACTACAGCCAGTAGTAGGGGCTGTCCCGCATGTTTTCAACCCGCCCATAGAGGGTGGGATCTCACTCACAGAATGTACACATAGTGTCATCCATCTTTTTTTGGAAGCTAAGCTAGCAGGCTCTTGTTCTGTGGAGAAAGCTGAGTAGTAGGCAGTGGCGGAGTGGCAATCGGGAGAGTCAGGACTTTTCCCGGTGGGCTGGTAGTGTTTTGAGGCCATGAGGGCCGGTCTGATAATAGTTATACATTGCGAGTTATATTAGCAACACCATCTGGCGGCCTGATGTGCGGCCGCTTCCCGCTGGTCAAACTGTGCAGCCTCTATGCTCAACACAGTATATAAAAGTGTTCAACCCGTTCGGCAGGTCCAAGGGGTTACCATCCTCTTTTTTCCGGACATGTCCGGCCGTCGAGATCGTCCAAAATGTCCGGGATTCGGCTTTTGCTTTCTGCAGTCGCAATTCAATGTTTACATGCACACCTTTTGTTTCAATCTAACTGAATTAATTCCGATTGGTGAATCTGAATGTAGTGTTTACATGAACGCTAAACAAGTGATCGGTTGATGTGCGTTTTAACATTGCTAAGAAAATTCCCGCTCCTCCGTGAGAGATACGAGACCGGTGCGCGTCTCGGTAATCACGCCACCGGCCTCTCATCGTTCTCCCATGGCCCTCAGCCTCGTCCTGCTCACCACAGTAAACATAATGAATGGCGACTCTAGAATGCAAAAGCCGAATCCCGGACATTTTGGGCGATCTTGAAATCCCCGGCAGACTCGTCACGGAGACTCACTAGTAGCCTAGTCTTGTTGTTTAACTGCACGCTCTTACCAGTAGGCGTGGCTTGGGAGTGACCTCGTAGAGAAGCGAAGCAAGTGCATTCTGGGAGTTGTTGTCTTTCTGGGAGTTGTTGTCTTTCATCCAAATAATCCAAAAATACATTTTCTGGCTTTTCTCAGTCTAAAAAGCTCCAAATTCAAAAATAATTTCACATGTCTTCTACATAAATGACCCATTTTAAATACACATTCATCTTTCCAGAGGTGAAGTATCCCTTTAAGGTGTTTTCAGTGTCTCACATACGAGGACATGAATACATGGACATTTCTAGAGCTGCTCTGAGAGAATGCCTAATGAGCATTTTCATCATTTTGAGAAAAACCATTGACAAATACATTCTGGAACAGGTCTTCACTATAACCCGTCAAAATAAAAGTTTGGTTTAACTAGGAGAAATTATGAAAGAAATATATTATTGTAGACCTACAATAGAAAACACTTCTCAGAATAATAATAACAACAATAAGACAATTTATTTAATTATTATTTAAATAATATTTTTTGTCCATGATTTAATTTAGTAAATCTGTTTTGCAGCACTTCCCCAAAAAATAAAAGGATACAAGTTTACATTTTCATTTGATTACCACCGTTTTTGATAATATATTTGTATTTATTCATAAAAAGAAAAAATAGTTTTCTGAATAAAATACATTTCATAGGACTCTATTAAATAAGTTGTTGATCTGATTAAATTATTGAATTTAGTTGATTAGACAAGTTTTATTGAAATTTTAATAAACAAAACAAACCAAATGGTTTTCAAGTTTGTTATAATAAAAGAATTTGTTCAACCAAAAAAACCTGTTTTCATTCATTAAACTGTCATTTTATCTGATGATAATAACAATAACAACCATAATTTAATAATACCGTTTATTTATTTATTTAATAATTGATTAATACTGTAAGCCGTGATAATTTCTGAGATGGTTATCATACTATGAAAATCTACAACCTGGGAGAGTCCCCCAACCCCCCCCCCCATGTCCCGTCCCGCCCCTCCCCTCTCCTCCCCGCCCACACCCACGCCCCCGCCCCCGCCCCCGCGGTTTAAAAAGTAACTCAGTAACTTTTACTCTGAGTAAATTTTAAATGAGCTACTTTTTACTTTTACTTAAGTAGATATTTAGACCTGTAATTTGATTTGTACTTAAGTCAAATTTCATTGAAGTAATAGTACTTTTACTTGAGTAGAATATTTTAGTACTCTTTCCACCTCTATGTTTCCACCTCAAAATCACTATTAAACTCTTATATTATACTATTGTACCTGCACTACTGTAAGACAGATGACAAATGGGAATGTAAGAGACATGGTTATTGAAATAGAACTAAGTTTAATCATCTCCCTCATCCTCTTATCTTCTATCTTTTCCATGTCAATTCTCAGCTGATCTTGCAAATGGAAATGCATTGTTCGTACCGGGAACCAAACATCTGAACCTTTCACAGATCTCCAAGAGCATCTGCACGCTCTACTGAACTTAGAGAAAAGGCAGCAAGCTTGTCAATTGCAAAGGTCTTTTCTCAATGCTCCTCACAAAACAACCTCAACAGCAGGTAATTATGATGCTCCAGTGGAGAACTAATGTAATGATCAACCTGATCCATTTCAGCTCTATTTTATCATTGTATTTCCATAGACACAGCTTTTAATTCTTACTCTTATCAAAGTTCTTCAAGGACAAGCAGGATAATCCCCACCCAGCTGATTTATGATTAAACCATTATGTGTTTGCAGCTGTGGGTATGCAAGTTGAGTTTGTCTAAAAAAATACATTACAAAACCTACAAAGCTACCCAGGCACAATTTAGAACACAATATAACCACTGGAGAGCATTAAGATCCCATTATTATTTTAAGATATACTACACAATCCTAAAACACAGAAGATATTGCCATTTCATTAACAGACAGTTGACAAATCCGTAAACAGAGGGAAAAAAACAAAACAAAAAAAAAACATACACCTAAAAGGACTATAGCTTCATTTTTAAGCATTTGGTGGCTGAATAAATTAATAGTTTGGGTATGCAATAACTCTGCACCCTTACCTTTTGACGGATCTCCTCCTCCATCTTGACCGGTGAGCCCAGTTCAGCAACCTGTTTGACCCCATCACTGGCATAACCTCCATACTCCCACAATATATAGTTCTTCGAATGGGAAGCTCCAATGAGGGCCGACCAGTGATTGGCTCTCCCTGTTAAGGTACAAAAGTCCAAATGTCTTAGAATAATGCATAATAAAAGGCATAGTTCACCCAAAAATTCTAATTATGTCATTAATTACTCACTCTCTTGTCGTTCCAAACCCGTAAGACTTTGGTTCATCTTCTGAACACAAATTAAGATATTTTTGATGAAATCTGAGAGCTTTCTGTCCCTCCATTGACAGTTACACAACTACCACTTTGACACTTTAAAATGTTCATAAAGAAATCGTAAAACTAATCCGACATTCGGGTGAGTAATTAATGACAGATTTTTCATTTATGGGTGAACCAACACTTTAAATAATGTCTTACTAAAAACAATTACATTGTGTTTCTGATCATTAGTTTAATATAAACATGCATTTATGTGTTTCACAGATAGTTTTATGCATAGCACATTGACGATACACATGAGTATATTTATTGTTGTGTTAATCGGGAACCAAACCTTTGGCATAAGCCGCTTTCCGTAGTTACAGGAACTTAGTTATAGGAACTGTCCACTTCTAAACAGTTCTATGAACTACTCTCCCCCAAACTCGTTTTTTCTGTTTGCGTTCGCACTGGCCAAGTGGCCATAAGAACTGGTAGGAGGGGTAAGGGAGTGACACAAGCACGGCGACTTTTATTTTGACGGAGCGACGGACCTTTATTTTGTCGGCGCTGGAGAACGCCAGAGCAAACAATGCTCGCATTCTCTGTGTTCATTAGTAAGCGATCTGTCTAACAGTACTGTTTAACATGTTATTAGATAGAGTTGTTATAGAATGCACACAGTATATGAAAAAAAAAAAGTTATTAGCCTATGCCGTGTGGTTGATGTCCAGTGTTGCTAGCTGAGCAGAAATACATTATCATGTTTGACTTGGTCCCCTCAAAGTTGTGTTGGATTTTCTCTTCAGCATAAAGGTTTAGAGGCCATCTCAAAAATATTGCAAGAATTAGATGCTTTGTTTCCAGACATGACTTAGAAAAACTTGTCCATGCTTTCCTCACAAGCAGGGTGAATTATTGTAATGGACTCCTCACTGGCCTTCCCAAAAATACCATAAGACAGTTGCAGCTCATACAGAACACTGCTGCCAGGATTCTGAGCAGAACCAGAAAATATGAACATATCACACCAGTCCTCAAGTCTTTACTTTGGCTCTCAGTTACATTTAGGATTGATTTTAAAGTATTATTACTGGTATATAAATCACTCAATGGCCTAGGACCTCAATACATTGCAGATATGCTCACTAAATATAAACCTAACAGATCACTCAGATCATTAGGATCACATCAGCTAGAAATACCAATGGTTCACTCTAAGCATGGTGAGTCCGCTTTTAGCTACTATGCCAGCCAGAGCTGGAGCCACCTTCCAGAAGAGATCAGATGTGCTCCTACAGTAGGTAGTACAGTACACATTCAAATCTAGACTCAAAACACATTTGTTTAGCTATGCATTTACTGAATGAGTTCTGTGCCACTGTACGTCCGACTGATTACACTGTATTTTATTTTGCATCCTCCTTTTTATTCTAAACTGAACTCAAATGGCACTGAGAATTGGGTAAGAGAGATGAAACCATGCTGATGGCCTGGGACTGTGTTGGAGTAGTGAGTTTGACGTGATTAAACTCGAGGTTCTGTGGGGTGCGGGCTGGATTGATTCCATTCCTAGAGCTTCCGAACAAATGGGTTTTTGGGGTGCGGACTGATAAGGCAGTGAACCCAAGGTTACCCCGTGAGTCAGTCCTAGAGCACCTCCTGTCCGATTTTATGGAAAAATCGGGTCTATTGGAGACATACAATAGATTTTTTTGGGCACCAAAGAACACCACATAGACAGTACAATCCGCATGGCAAAATCTCACAGTAAAACAAGCAGCTATGCAAAATCTGTGTTTTGCCAGATGAGAAGTTTATTTATGATAAGTTTATTTATGTATAATCTTAGTACTCTTTTAATTCTTTTATAACTGTATCCACTGTATGTCCAACTGATTGCACTGTATTCCTCCTTTTCATTCTAAACTGAACTCAAATGGCACCGAGAATTGGGTAAGAGACAAACATAAATTACTTAATTAGGGAACTTGAGAGATGAAACCATGCTGATGACCTGGGTCTGTGGTGGAGTAGTGAGTTTGATGTGTAATTAAACTTGAGGTCCTGTGGGTTGCGGACTGGATTGATTCCATTCCTAGAGCTTCCGAACAAATGGGTTTTTGGGGTGCGGACTGATGGGGCAGTCCTAGAGTGCCTCCTGTCCGATTTTAGGGAAAAATTGGGTCCATCGGAGACGTCCAATAGATTTCTTAGGTGCCGAAATAACACCACAGACACAGTTTAATCACCATGGGAAAATATCAGAGTAAAACTGGGAGTTGTGAAAAATATGATACACTGGTGTTTTGCCAGATGAGAAGTTTATCTATGTATCGTCTTTTTACTCTTTTAATTCATTTTATAACTGTATCACATATCTCTTTTAATTCCTTTTATAACTATTTTAATTTTCCTTGCTTTTATTTTGTGATTATTTTAATTCCTTTCTGTAAAGCACTTTGAATTGCCATAGTGTATGAAATGTGCTATATAAATAAACTTGCCTTGCCTTGAGTCTGAGCCAGTGGGACTGAGGACCAAGGTAGGGCCAGAAAGAAGGCTAGGCCCAACAGAGCAGAAGAGGTGGAGTGACAAAGCACAGCTGAAGGCCCAGAAGTCCATGGTGCAGGCAGTGCGACGACTAACCAAGGTGGAGCTGGAGGGACAAGGGAGTCCAGTGGAGCTGTAAGGTTGATGGCCCCATGTGAAGCCAAGGGAGGGAGGAGCCAAGGTGGAGCCGACTGATCGACAATCTGAGATGGAGTGATGGGCTCGGAGGCTGGAGGTGGAGTTAGGTGATCCCCTTGCCAAGTCGGAGCTGGAGATCGGAAGACCCGAGGCAGATCCACATAGCAGAGTGGAGTCAACAGAGGGGGAGCCGAGGAACTAAAGGGAGTCTGTGGAGGCGAGGCCGAAGGACTGGCTGTCTTTGGTAGAGGAGGTAGGAGATGGAGGCTAGGTGGGAGAGGAAGGCATAAGACTTAAAGCTAGGAGGAACCAGCGGAGACGCAGGACTCTTGGAGCTGGGTGGGAACAGCAGAGACACAGGAGACTTGGAGCTAGACAGGACCAGCGGGGACAGGAGACCACAGAGATTATCCTTTACCAAATCCTCATAACATCTCCCAGAGGCCATATACAGCTCACCCTCAGTGGCGGGGCTCCATTCCATTCCCTCGAACTCCACAAGCACTGGGACGGATGATGTTGCCGGCTCACACACCTGTTCAGACTCTTCGTTGGGCTCAGGCTCCGGGGTGATGGTATTGATGCCCTTGTCTGAGGTGGGCTCTGGTATAGGCTCCATGCAGGGTGTGGGAGGTGAAAGGTCAGCCATTCATTTTGTGGCATTGGTAAGGCACTTTTACGTTCTCTCATTGGTTTCTCACGATTCGGACATCCAGGAAATGCACATTTTAGAACCATTCTAAACACTACATCAAGACCCATCATCTCAGTTCTCGCACATGTGTCGTGGCGCTCTCGTGAACTCACATCAGAGGCCCGCACGGAAGAAAATGAATAGTTGAATAAAGTCCTTATTTTTGTTTTTTTTGCTCACAAAAAGTATTCTCCTCACTTGATAAACTTAAGATTGAGCCACTGTTGTCACTTGGACTATTTAAACTATGTCTTTACTAACTTTTCTGGGCTGGCAGATGCAATTACATAGCAGACTATGAAGGAGTGAGCTAGCTCTCAGATTTCATCAAAAATATCTTAATTTGTGTTCCGAAGATGAACGAAAGTCTTACGGGGTTGGAACAACATGTGGGTTAGTAATTACTGACAGAAATTTAATTTTTGGGTGAACTAACCCGTTAATGAAATAAAAGGCCACTTAATTTTGTATTTAAAGTGTATTTAAAGAGTACACTTTCATTACTGTTTCTTAACACACCTAAAATATGCTCTCGTGAATGCGCGTCGGAGACTGATACGGAAGAGAAGAAATTGTTGAACAAAATCATTAATTTGTTTTTTTGGGCGCACAAAAAGTATTCTCATCGCTTCACAAAATTAAGGTTGAACCACTGTAGTCACATGGACTATTTTAATAATGTCTTTCCTACATTTCTGGGCCTTCAAAGTTTTAAATAAATAGCTGTCAATGGAGCCCCCCTGAGCCATCAGATTTCATGAAAAATATCTTAATTTGTGTTCCAAAGATGAATGAAGGTCTTACGGGGTTGGAACAACATGAGGGTGAGTAATTTAACACTTTAACACAGTAGTTTAACACTTTTAAATAAAAAATTGTAATAAAATTTAAAAAAAAAAATTAATAAAACACATTTTAAATTATTGTTTTAATAATCTTCTCTAATGCTTAAAATAAGTAGACTTATTTTGATATATTTACTAACTCAAACACATGTAAAGTACTTGTTAATCATTTTACCTGTTTGTGTATTCGATAATACGATTATATGTATTTGATAAATTAAATAAATATTTAATGCCAGTCAGTAGTACATTCAGAAGTACACACCATATTTAAAAGACAACAAAAGTAGTTATGAAATGTACTTATGTACGTAAGTGTCCCAGTTAAGTTGGTCAAAAAGCACTCTTAAGTTCAACTAATTGTATTTAATATAAATTTAAACTATAATATATTTCATTTAGTTGCAATAAACATTCAATTAAGTGTCAAAAAACATTGCATTCAGTTCACATTTAAGCATATTCTTTAAAAAAAGTACTATTTTTATAGCTATGCTAAAATGTACTTCTTTTTCACAAGGGTTGTATTTGAAGACAGTCGGGTTAAAATATCCTGTTTCTATACATATCCTAATTTAGCACTTGGCAATAATAAAACATCCCAGTGCAATGCAACGAATTTTGAATCTGACATGCATCATTTCCCAGTTTTGTTCCCTCCTCTTCTCCTCATAATTTCCTATCCTATCTCCACTATCGCTCCCAATAAAACTACAAATTAATACTTTATGTAAAAAGCACTTCCTGACTCTCATGTGACTGGGTTCACATTACCCGTTTGCAAAGAACTCTTATTGTAACAAGTCAACAATTGGCACAGCGGCAGCATCAGTCAAAATGTGATACTATAGTCTCTAGCACAGAACATGGCCTACAACAGCCAAATCAATGGGAAATGTGTTCTTAATTAAATTACCCTATATATAATTAATACATTTAATTTTATAATATTTTTATATTACAACATTAGGTACTTATAAAAGATACAGAATAAAATGTTAAAGGAGCTGTATGTAAGAAATCTATTTCAATTAATCATAAAATGGCCCTGATGTGTCACTAGACATTAAGAAATCATGTTCATTTCAAAAACTTATATCACTGACAACAGTAGTACGGCTAGGATATTGTCATTTAAAAAGTGGACTTGCAGCCCTCAACTGATGTTGATGTTGTCATTTTGTGTTTTGGCCTGACGCGCCTCCCTCCACCTATCGACCAATCACGAAGTCAGTAGTGTTTCGGGATCCGGGTTGCCAGCTTTGCTCTAACCTACCCTAACTAGTCGGATAAAAATGTCTAACGTTACTAAATCAAAAAGACCTCGTTATAATTCAGAAATTCGCCGTGACAAAGTCCGAAATAAAACCAGAATTTGTATTGGAGATGCTTTTGAAAGATGGAGACGACTGAAAACGAAGAAGAATTTGAACACAGATGCCAACGTTGGTTATTTTCTCCTGAACAGGTAAGATTCTTCTATGCTTGGCTAACTTGTACTTGATGTCAATGGACATTTCATATATTCATGACAGTCGAACAAAGTTATGCATGTTCGTGCAACGTAATGTAACGTTAGCTCACGTGGACGTATGCTAACATTAGCAATGCATTATAGGAGCCCGTTTCTCTGTCATTATGTTGAGACGCTGATGAAAACAACATTAGCACGCCCATTATGGCAATTTGAAACGTAATTGAGACAGAAGCCTAACTTTACCTCAGAAAAAATGATTCGTCATTCGTTCTTCACGTGTATCGTGGACTAAGTTACACATGCTGCAAGTTGACCTGTATTTCACATCACATATTTTAGCGTTATGGACGTGTGCTGCAGGGTATTAAAAAAATACACCTGGCCACTTTCACTTCATGAATAGCTGTATCTTTGATATTGGTTACACACATAGATATCATATATGATATCTATGGTTACACATAGTGACATAGGCTTGTGCTTGTACTTACATTAATGACAGATTAACGTTACAAGTTAGACTAACAGCTACCGTTCTGTCTGTCACATACGAGCATAAGTTACATCTTTACGATTATACTGTCACATACGAGCATACATCTTTACGATTATATAGGCTACGAGCAGCATAAATCTTTACGATTATATTTAACTAATGACAATTAGTACATTTTTTAAATACATAATTACTTATCAAAATATCTATAGCATAAACATAATTAACAGAAAAAAACTTTCTGTGTACATCTCGTCGTCACTTGCCATTGGAAGCTCTCATTGAATCAGCCGTTTCTGCTGAATCCTGCAGCTTATCTGGCAACCTCGAGTCAGGGGGGAGGGGGAGGAGATACACCGTTCTACAGTATTTTTAAAGTGATTGCAGTACCAGTTTTGGCCACAATCCTACATACGGTTCCTTTAAGGCTGTTATTTGATTGCATTTTTAATGAAATTGAATTAAACAGTATGTAGATTAATTAATTAAGCACAAATGATTGCACATACCAGTATTTGTTGAGAAAAAAATAGAGTCAGTCAAACACTTCACATTATCGTAGCAGATGAAAGCATGAAAAGGCATTACAAAGAATGGCTTGGAAGTCAATATTTTCGTTGTTTTATTTGCATATTATTGAACAAAGCTTATCACTGGTCCACAGTATAAGAAAATCAATAACACATAAATTCATATGGTATATTCAAGACCCTGGAGCACTGATAGTAAATAAGGAGAAGTTAAATGGAATCTGGAAATAATCCAAGACAGAATAAAACTCAAGTCGCCTGTACGTAAATATTTGTAACTAAAAGGCTGTGCTACAGTAAACATACAAGTTAAAATGTTTGCATTTTACATAACATTACAATCATTAAAAGAATAATCCTGCTTTTCTGATGGAGAGGAAGCATCCCTCCATTGTGCAGGAGCAGTGTGAAGCTTTAGAGGATCTTTGTGTGCTGTGTACAACTATTCCACGATGGCTTCCAAAAATGTCATATAAATGGTTTCCACCTCCCACAAAATGTGGTTCTCCCAGAGGGGATGGTCAAAAACTACTAGAATAGCTTTACCCAGGGCTTTTTTGAGTCTATGTCCTCAATTTGTCCCCTTAGCCAAGTCCTTCAATGGCAAGTTCCACCTTACCACAAACAAATAGTGCACTTAATACCAATGTTGTATTAGGTTATGGTGCTACATTAAGCTGGAGTTATGACAGGCAGTCCTTCTCTGAACCACTGAAAAGAGTTTCACAAATGAAATATCTTACCTGTAAAAAAGTTAAGAAATTTCACACTTCTCTTTCAACTTTATAATGTCCTGCACTAACAATATAGTCACCTTGTAGGAAAATTAGGTATTACGTTCCAGATCTCCCAGTCTGAGCCTTTAAAGCCCTCTATCTAATTTCTACTCACCAATTTAAGATATTCCTCAGGAATGACAGAGTGTTCACACTGGCTCTGTGAAGAACTGCTTACCACATCCTCTCTGTGCCGCTAATCCGCTCAATCCGTCAGGCCTGTATCAAATCTTACTGATGTGCTCTTATGTTCCAATGCTTATTTTTTATATATCCTGCCAAACACACTATCTCTCCATTTCTCCTCTCTATCTCCTTAAAAAATATGGATATGTATTTTCCTGCAGACATGCCCTTGATCTACTGGGTTGACATGATAGTTGTTTTGAAATAAAGCTTCAAGGTTATGGGCCCTATTTTTGCTATTATAACGGTGGATTTTTCTGGCGCACGCCAGGAGCGGTTTACAGCCAAGGAGACCGAAGTTCTCGTCAGGGCCGTACAAGACAGAGAAGTTACATTGTATGGGGATGGGAGAAACCCACCCAAATAAGCTTAGGTTAAACAGGCGTATAATAATTTTGGTAAATGTGTAAGCTAGATTTATGCCTATTTTTTCACATCTTCATGGACACCACAATGATTTCCCTCATGTGGAATATTTTTCCTTTTAATTATGTATGGTTTGTCTTGTTAAAAAAAAAAAAAAAAAAGTTTACTTTACTGATGAGTAGATGTACGGCAAACACGATTGTATGGTGTATGTATGGGTATATGTATTTGTACGTCGTGTGAGTATGTTTCTGATATGAAGATATCCGATATAATACCTAATGTACATCTGACTGAAGTGTAATGTTTATATGAGAAAAAGTAAAAAAAATAAAAAAAAATAAAAAAAATAATAATAATTATGTATGGTTTGCAAAAATGGCAACTGCTGCGTCTGTGTGTAGATGAGAGGAGCAAAGTGTATGCACGTTGTGCACACGCTACATTATGGCCAAGCATGCACCCTTAAAATAGCATCTAAACACGCCACTGAACACGTGCCACTGACTTTAGACTAGGTTTTTCCTGGTCTGTGGCGGAATTGTTTTCTGGAACTGCAAAATAGCACCAGGGAACGTTTGTGCCGGAACACGCCTCTTCTTTTTGCTGAACCGCCCCCTGGAGCGCAAGTTCATTCCCTAATTTACCGATGTGCGTCTGTCGAGGGAAAAGTCCGCTGTGCATCGGGTGCAAAATAGGAATGATTCATGCGTTGGTGTACAAAGTCAATTGCGCTTGGTGCAAGATAGGGACCTATATGTGTAATGTTTTTGATGTTAAAATACTTTCTCATAATTCCAGTTTAGTATATAATGACATCTACAAGTAAACCACTTTGATTAGTTGATTTTCGCAAGAATGTATAGACAGTGGGGTGAAATAAACAGTGACGTTCAAAACACTTTCATGGCAATCAGTAACAGTTTTACAAATTGCTGAATTGGTGGCAAATTTATGAGTTTGCATTATTTCATTGATACATTTTCAAATGATCTGCTTACACTTCACTTGTGGTTAGATTTAGGAGTGGACCTTCGTGTTTGTTTGTTTTTTGTTTTTTTTTTTCTTCTAAAAAACATACATTTTTGTACAAATCAAAATGTAAAAAATTATCAGAATTGTCCATCAATTTGCCAAAAAAAAAAAAAAGTTATACTTCATCTTATTCTCTAAACACCTGCATTCTAATCACTATCCTTCTTTTCAGCGCAAACACACCTCATTCCTATGCAAATAATGCTTATAATAAAATGCACTTTATTTACAAAGAAAACATTGCAATATTACCACCCATGCATGCGTCCCAATAGGGCTGGGCGATATGGACCAAAAGTCATATCCCGATATATTTTGGCTGACTATCGATATACGATATATATGCCCATATTTTTTCCGCAAAGTGAGAGCAAATGTTCAAGTCAAAGTCAAAGCCAAATATGACATATCACAAGTAGTTTTATTGAAATCAGCTATTTCAGTGAACAGTTGCAAAATCAAATGAATAAATAATAAACAGGTTTCTTCACCTAAGTTAGGGCTGCACGATTATGACAAAAATCATAACTGCTGATTATTCCCTTCAAATTGTAATTGCGATTTATTAATTATGATTATCAAAGTTTACATTGAATATATATAAACAAATTTTGTGTAAACGTTATAATTTGCCTATATATATACACATACATACATACATACATAGATAGATAGATAGATAGATAGATAGATAGATAGATAGATAGATAGATAGATAGATAGATAGATAGATAGATAGATAGATAGATAGATAGATAGATAGATAGATAGATAGATAGATAGATAGATAGATAGATAGATAGATAGATAGATAGACAGACAGACAGATAGATAGATAGATAGATAGATAGATAGATAGATAGATAGATAGATAGATAGATAGATAGATAGATAGATAGGCAAATTATAACACGTTTACACAAAATTTGTTAACACACACAAGTACTTTTCCCCTTTACTTAATATAAATTGTAAGAATATGACTAATAGTAAAGACTAGTACTAATAAATAAACATTAGGCCTATGCTAAAGCTATTAAATAGCAGTCCCAAACTAGTTTTTGTTAATACAATGTTGGTATGAGCCACTACAGTCATTTAAAAATATATATATAAAAAAAAAAACACAAATAAAAATATAGTGGCTTTTTGGGGTTAAAGAGGCTACATGCGATTTTCTGAAATTTAAACTCGCGACTGACACCTGTGGCCAAAAAACGGAACTGCTCTTCCTTTCTGCTCGCTCTCGTAAGTGCACACTTCACAAGTCATCCGCTGCAAAGAAGACAACATTATGTTTACAGAGGTAAGAACAGTCAAATACATATATTGTTTGAGAAACTAAGTTTGTTTGCTGACTAGCGGTGGTGGCAGAGTGATCTGAAACGTTTAACATGAACGTGCTTGATGTCACATCCACAGACAGCGCGCGAAAAATCCGACCCGACAGAAAATAGGAAAAATAGGATACAGGCTTATAGGTGCACCCACTGTGAGCGGACAAGGTGTCAGTATGCTCATCAGGAGATGTTTGAGTCATAAATGGTAAAATAAAAAGACTATTTTTACGTTTATCTTGGGGAAAAAGTTGCATATAGCCTCTTTAACCCCCTGTGGTCGGCAAACGCGCGGGCGCGTTTTGCTCGATTTTTTTCACAAAGCAGCAACATAAACTTAAAATACTCCGTCATTTATGGTCATACAGACTTAAGAAATATGAAAAATTAACCCTCTGGGGTCTGAGGTGTTTTCTGGGCCTTGGAGGTGTGCTTATTTCTGTTACTTGTGACATTTTCATGGCTAAAGTCTAATTACACTGTATTCAGCACAAACTCTGCTACAATAATATATCAGCAGCATGTATGTAAAAGTTTGTTGTTTTGAGATAATGACATTTATGCGTGGTTTGTGAAAATACAAAAAAAAATTCTCACTGAAATAAGGTCATGAAACCCATACTGATTATTTCTTCACAAGACTTTTGAAAATTGTATGACGTAGCCTAGCATATTTGCTCCAAAACTATGTGAAAATCACCCTGACTGCTCATTCAGATAAGACAATATATTAATTTAAAAAATTTTACGACATGTTTTGTGTGAGAAAGCTTTATGCGGGAGCTCATTAATATGTAAGCTTTTCACACCTGAAAAAAACAAAGACACTCCCTAATGGCCCTATTAGGAGCTATCAGGCCCTATCATTCTGAGCAACCTTGCACAAAGAATGAGGAGATTTAAAAAAGAATGGCTTTTAGATTTTTTTTATTTATTTACAACACAACATAATCCAAAGATACAAAACAAAATAAATGTAGTGTCGATGCCCACTCCTCAGTGCCCATCACTACACACAAGCACAGCCCTACACTTAGGGCTCGCGCACATAAAATCGACTCAGGTCGATTGCGCTTCCAACATAGTGAAAGTGCCCACTTCCGAGTGCCCACGAACACTATGTCTAACAGATCACGGCTCTCTGTAAAAACGAGACCTGTGAGCGCGCACTCTGCTCAGGCAGACAGCGCGCCCAAAGCAGTAAATGTGCCCGCTCACAGCCCACATCTACACGCACACATGAGTCCCACGAGACTTTCTCAGTCCTCCCTCACTCAGTTAAGCACTGTAGTAAGGTCGAGGACGAGCGTTCCGCCCGATGTATTAAGCGCGCGCCCCGCCTCAAAAGCCACAGGCATAACGCCTATGTTTTTGAGCCCCGAAGCGCCTCTGTCGCACGGCGAACAGAACGCGCTCTGTATCCGGCCCTTAGCCAACCATGCAGAAGCGTGGGCAGCACTTCCAGGGGTTTCGGACTGGGTGCTAGGCATTATAAGAGAGGCTTCTCGCTACAGTTTTGTCGACGCCCCTCCCCGCTTCACAGCGCGCGTCGAAACTACGGTGTCGTTGGAAGTAGCACACCTACTTCGCGCCGAAATATCAAAACTGATAAGCAAAGGGGCGATAGAGCGTATACCCCGAGCTCAAAGCGAAGGGGGGCTATACAGCAGATACTTTCTAGTCCCCAAAAAGGACGGCGGTATCAGACCCATACTGGATCTAAGACGGCTGAACAGAGTATTAGTGAAACGCAGTTTCAAAATGCTCACGACCAGGAAAATCCTCGCGCATGTTCGCCGAGAAGACTGGTTCATGTCGATAGATCTGAAGGACGCGTATTTTCAAATACAGATAGGGTCACATCACAGGCGATACTTGAGATTCGCCTTCGAGGGTCAGACATACCAGTATACAGTCCTGCCCTTCGGCTTGTCCCTGGCACCTCGTACATTTACGAAATGCATGGACACAGCGCTCGCTCCTCTCAGACTCAGAGGCATGCGAGTGCTGAACTATTTGGACGACTGGCTGATCCTAGCTCAATCACGATCACAGCTCGTGGAGCACAGAACCATTTTGCTCGATCACCTCGAGAATCTTGGTATCACGGTCAATTGTACAAAGAGTTCACTGAACCCCAGTCAAACGATTTCTTTTCTGGGTACCGTTCTGGACTCACAGTCTATGACAGCGCGGCTGTCGCCACAGCGCGTGCTGCACATTCACCGCGCGGCGAGATCTTTCCGCTGCGGCGCGTCCACTCCGCTCAGGAAGTTTCAAAGGATGCTAGGTCTCATGGCCTCAGCACCACCAGTTCTCCAGCTGGGCTTGCTCCGCATGCGCCCGCTGCAGTTCTGGTTGAAAGCGCGAGTACCGCGCGGAGCGTGGGTGTCTGGTCGGTTACGCCTCAAGGTCAATCAGAACTGTGTGACAGCCCTGATACCTTGGCTGGCGGACGACTGGTACCGATCAGGTGTAAGCCTGGGGGCTTCCTCGGGAGTGAGGATGGTGTCGACAGACGCATCCACCTCGGGATGGGGAGCGCTGCTCGAGGGCAGACCGTTCTTCGGCCTGTGGTCAGAACAAGGAAAGCTCCAACACATCAACTGCCTAGAAATGCTGGCAGTGCACAACGCGCTGACGCGTTTTTGTCCCCGAATCAAGGACCAACACGTCGTAGTCAGTTCGGACAACACGGCAGTGGTGTCCTACATAATCGCCAGGGCGGTCTGAAATCCACATCCCTGTACAGGTTGGCGAAACGCCTCCTAATATGGGCTCAGCACAACTTACACTCGCTGAGAGCAGTGCACGTACCTGGTACGTTTTTACAAAACGCAGTACGAGAGGACTCTCGTAAGAGAACGTACTCGGTTACTTTCGTAACCTCGGTTCTCTCTAGAAGAGGGAACGAGTACTGCGTTCTCTGCCGTGCGCGCGGTTCACTCTGGTTCGCTTCGGCGATCAAAATCAAGTGAATCAGCTTTCTCGAGCTCCTTTTATAGAGGTTAGCCACGCCCGTCTCGGCGGGAAGTGGCGAGGAGGGCGCGAAGCCACTTAGAAAACTTAGAAAACCCAGCACAATAGCAACTACCAGGCAGTGACATAAGTGTAGTTTTCTTTATCAGCCAATAGCGGGAGTTTGAGGTGGGACAACCTGTTATTGAAAAAAATGACAGTCTGGACATTTTCATTCACAATCATTAGTGCAGCTTGCCAAGGCAAGGTTTATCAAAAAATCTAAAAAGTATTGAACCTTAGTGCATAATGCACCGTTAGCGCTATAAGCATGTTTTTATTTGAGCGACAAAGTCAAGAATATGACTACTTGATGTGCCTTAATAATTAAATGAAAGTGGCTATGTTTAATTAAAGTTGATTTGTTTATCAAGTAATTCATGCAAATGCATCAAATTGAAATGATAATGACTGCATATATTGTAGATGTCCACAGCAGCATGCTTGTGTGTTTTATTTTACACAAATGTTTTAGGATACATGTAATTGTACCAGCACATGGGAATGTTTTCCGCACGTGTGACAATCATAAATACCATGTGTTATCTACTTTACAAGTGTGTGTGTCTGTTTTCCAGTATGTCTTTCACTGTTTCCTAAGCCCATAAATTAGGGAACCACACTTTCTTTATGAGGTTCATCTAGCTCCCAGAGTACATTCTAATCAGAGTATTGATCTGAGCTGCAGAAGCTCAAGTGGAGAGCGATTCTAATCCCCAGGCTTAATTTACTCCCAAAGAGACACTCTCAAGGTTATCCACAACAACCACAAAAGAAGAGAGGACAGGTGATAAGAGAAAATAATGAGGAAATGATTGCATATTTCACATCTTAACTGATGTTTGTTGCAAAATGAGCAACAATCCTATAGACATATTATGAGCATAAAATAGATAGAGCCAAAAGATTTAAACCACTAGTGCTGCTTGCTACTGCACAGTTTGCTGTCATAATGCAAAGGTGATTGCGAGGGACCAGCCATTGTTGTGCAGTTTCTAGGTGCTTGCAGAATGTTAGTCCTGCTAGACATTAGTGCTGCTTTTGACACTACATGTCATAATATCCTTATGTATAGGTTGCCTGTTTGGTTGGGCATCTCTGGTGTTGTGTTTGGATGGATTAAATCCTATCTCACTGATCATTTTAAATTTGCTTGTAGGGGAAAAATCAAATCCGAGCCAACATCAGTTCAACAGGGTGTCCCACAGGGGACAACACTTGGACCCATTTTGTTGTGCATTGATATGTTGCCTCTTGGTGGCATTATTAGAAAGTATGGTCTGGGGTTCCATTGCTATGCTGATGATACTCAGATCTATGTCAGCACATACTCTGATCCTAATCTTGGACTTACATCTTTTACTACCTGTCCGGAAGAAATAACAGTGTGGATGCATGACAATTATCTTAAACTTAACAAATCTAAACCCAAACTTCTACTTGTTGGTATGCTGACAGCTTTGCATAAATGCAATAATATCAGTTTGTTTACTGATTCTGACCTTGGTGATATTTTTGATTCGCATGCAAATCCATATTAAAATGGTCTCGAAATCTGATTTTTTCAATCTCAGAAATATTGCCAGACTACAATCTTCTCTTTCTCTGCCTGATGCAGAAAGGCTTATACATGCCTTTATTACATCGAGGCTTCGTTCTTCATTAACCGCCTTGGTTTCCAGTACAGGTACATATTGATTTTTAAAATCCTGATTTTAACATATAAGGCTCTTCATGGGACAGCTCCGGCATACCTTTGTAATTTAGTTGCTCCTTACACATCAACTCGCTCTCTCCTCTCTTCTGACTCCTTTACTAGCACCCTACTTTTAAATTGAAGTCTATGAGTGGACAGGCTTTTTCTGTTTAAGCTCCATGGTTGTGTAATAAACTTCCCTTGGCTAATAGAAATTCCCCAACACTGGACTCTTTTCTTTTCTGTAAAACTTCTTGAGTGTATTATTGTACTTTTGTTATTTCTGTTTTATTTAAATTTTTGTAAGGGGTTCAGTCGCGTAGGGCAGTAACCCAATTGTAATTGTTAAAATTTCCAAGGATCGGCATTCTCACCTAAAACTGATCTGGCAGACCAAACCGTAAGTCATAGAGACTTGAAACTTTGTGGGCTGGTAGTACTCACACAGTCACAATACTCTACAACGTCAACCCGCACCGATGGGCATGACAGGAATGCTACAGCGGTGAAAAGTGTGAAATATCTCATAATTCCTAAACCGTTAAGCGTAGGCTCAATTATTTTATATTGTTGGAATCCTTGGCTCAAGGAGGACAAAATGCATGTCTCCAACTTTTCGGGTATTTTTGATATATATATATTTTTTTTTTTACTTTTGCGAACTAGTCCTAGGTATTTGGCCCGATCGGAACAAGATTCTCTGGAGTCTGATTGTAAATAATTATCCAAAAAAAGTTTACATTTCGATTCACGGCCTCTAAGGGCTGTTAAAGTGTTAAAAGTGGGAGGAGCCACTTTTGCTAAAATGGCAATAACTCGTGAACGGAAAGATATATTCTCACCAAACTCGGCACACCCATGTAAGAGCTCATTCTGTGGTCGTGTGAAAAATGTGGCGACTGGCCACTTGGTGGCGCTATAACATTTAAAAAACATAAAAATGGCTATAACTACGCAACCCTGATTCTGATGTTGGCATGTGGTGTCTATGTCCAAGGTGCCAAGACTGACTTTGAGGACATTCTCGTATCTCGAAAAACAGCGGCCAATGAAGTTTGAGCAGCTATCAGACAAGATTAACGGAGGCCGATCGGAACAAAACTCGCTGGGCCTGTGAGAAATTCGAAAGAAATCGGCCAACTTTTCTTTGCGTTTTTCATGTGTGTAAAGGATTGTGTGCCACAAATTTTTGGCACACACCCAAGACATTCATACCGCATGGTAGAACTCCTTAATCTGATTAACGTTGCCTCTAGGACCACAGTCGCCAATCGAATCGTTTGCTAAATATTGGAGATTATTTCAAAAACCAACTTTCGCGAACTAGTCCTAGGTTTTTGGCCCAACCTCGATAAAACCCCTGCGTCCACCCAAAAGCCTGTCATTCTTAAACAAAAACTCGAAACTTCACAAAAAATAGGTGAGAACATGCAACATTCATATGCAACAAGTATACAAACTTTAGGAAACATAATACCATTTTATGCTTGTGCTTAAAGGCCTTAAAACGCTTGAACCCCAATAATTGCTGCCAGCAGCTTTATTTCTTATTGTTTTGTGTACTTTATTCTCTGTGAAGCGCTTTGTGTTTGAGAAAAGCGCAATATAATTAAATGTATCATCATCACTGCTAAGGCAAATGCTAACTAAGTATTTGAAGGTTGAGCACGTGAGCACACTGACCACTGATACAGCATGAACCAATCAGCTGTGCCCTATAGATAACGATGTTATTGCAAGCAGGTTGATTTAAGGACCTATTAGCCTGCGCCATCTAGATTTTCATGACAGAACTTTGTATTTCACACATAAAACATGGAATGATGTGAAATACCCATTTAAATAAAATGTATAATGTTATACTATACTTTTCCAGAGTCATATCCAATACCACTGGGTGTTCTCCACAAGAACTGCTCTATGATATTCTGCTCCCTTGACATGGCTTGATTCCCTCCCTCCTTAAATGTAAGAACCGTGAGTACCGTCCACCAGGAAAAAAAAAAATCTACACTTGTTTATAAAAAAAAAAAGTAACAGAAAACCTCTTATGTGGGTTGCATGATGTAAGGTATAATTTGTCCCTCAGTATTGCATAACAATTCAAATGGCTTACTTGTTGTCTCTAAACTTTAAACTGGGATAGGAGAAAGTTTTTTTTTTTTTTTTTGCATTGAAAAAATTACACACCTCACATGTCATTGAGGACATAGTGTCTTACTTGGGTAGTCTTTTGGGTGCAATTTCTCTGACCAGTTCCCGTAGAAGGTGACTCTGTATTTGGCAGTTCCACAGGCACAGCAGTCCAGCAGGGGTTTGTCTGTGGTTTCTCCATACAGCGGTTCTAAAGGACAAGAGAGAGTGGCTGGATTGTTATTTATATCCAAATGTACAGCATGTAAAATTTTATTATTTATTTATTATAAATAATAAATAATGTATAATTTATGTATTATTTATTTTATCTATACAATTATTATATCTACAAAATTATAATTATATCTAATTATTTATATATAAACTGCACAACAGGCTTAATCACACAAACTTTTGTTGTGTCACTAGATAGGCATCATGCAATGTCAATCATACAATGTTTTTCATCCCAGTACCAGAGGCTTTTGACTTTATACTGACAGCTAATGGTCTGGCTGCAAGAAGTTTATTAACTGCACACTGCACACACTCTCTATCCTGCAATGGATGCATGTTGGCTGAAGGCATTTGGTGGCTGTGAGAATTGTACTGTTTGTTTACAGTTGGAATAATGATGCTGGAATATAATTAGGGGTGTGACGATAACCGCATCACCGCAATATCGCGTTAATGAGATGCCTACCGCGGTGTGAGGTCATCACCGCACTTTTTTTTTTTTTTTTTTTTGCTGAAAGTTACAGGAGTGCATATTGTGTGTGATATGAACTATAAACACATTAATATTTGATTATAATTTACTGTATTCCGCGAGTCCTATGTTCAAGAGCTTCTGGAGAAAAAAAAAAAAAAAAAAAACGCTTCCTGCGCAAGGGAGGGACAGTCCATTAAACATGGGGCATTTATTTTTTGTGTGTGTCTGATTATTATTAATTAACTGCTAGGTTTCAGTTTGTGATGTTTACAGATAATGTTCAATTAAATACACACAAACATAGGCATAAAAGACAAAAGCATAAAGTAAACAGTTGGAGTTAGATTTTAATTGCAAGTAGCGAAACTTCTCTTATGTGGTATAGGCAATAACAGTCATGACGGCGCTAGCCGAATTACATTATTCATAAAATGGCCACGAATCTAGTGTCTAAATAAGCCAAATACTGTGTCGCCTATTTGGGCAGTATGCCGTATTTGTCGCAAGGCAGTATGCCGTATTTGTCGCACAAAAGTATGTCTTGCGAGGAAATACAACTAATTTAAGATCACATCTTAGAATTAACTATCCTGTGGCGTTTGCCGGACTTGGGTGCAGCACACCTACCTTTGGTCGGCGACACACTGGCTGCGTGGCGTGTCCGTTTTTATTTCAGCCCCCATGTTAGAGCTTGCACACTGTCTGCGTGAGACGCGCGGAAAATGCGTGCATGCTAGAAATAGAACTGACGCCTATATTTCACGCGACACGTTGGAAGCGTTTCCAGGCAAAATAGAATAGGAAAAGATGTTCATATGTAATTTTGACACAAATACATATTAATAAATGACATTTTGATGTTTGAAAGTCAATAGGTTTTGACATAAATGCATATAGGCCTAAATGTAATTAAAAAAATATTATCGATTTTCAAGTATTGCACTTAAAAGTATAGACCTTCCACAACTCTACCCATATGTCGAATATATCTCCAATGAGGCTTATCATAACTTTTCTGGTGTGCAAAGACATAGAAAACGCTAAGCTCACGCCACACAACCAGTGTGTCGCCGAGGAAACGTTAAGCCTACAACCTCAGGCCAGCAGGGACAGTTGGGAGTCTCCTAGGCCTTTGCGAGAGGTGCAAAGTACCAAAGAGGCATTTATTTAATATAATTGTTTCATAAAGAATACTGCATTATAATTATTCATTTCCATTGTCATTTACAAGCTACATGTGTTCTCGATCGCGTCTGTAGTGTGTGACGCGGCCGCAGGTGATGTTTTATCTTATCTCGGTTAACCGCCAAACCGCGAGATTTGTTGCTTCTTCACTGTGGTAAGAAAAAAATCCCATACCGTCACAGCCCTAAATATAATCCCCTGTAACAATCAGGCCTGCGACATAACCAAAGCTCAGATAGAATGTTGGCCATGCTATATAACAGCTATATGAGGAGACAAACTGGGGGAGAAGAGAGAAAAAAGGAAAAGCACTATACACTGTGAAAAAACATATCATAGAATAACTGCCTGTAATATGCTAAACCATCTATCTGAGAGTAATGAATAACTCACCTTTCTCACACATGCGCTTCGTGAGCGAGCCCTCATCCTGGAATGAGATGATCTTCCTCTGAACAATACTAGCCCTAGAGATAGAGAGAACACGGTAATGAAGGGGAATCAAGAAAAGAAAAGAAAAGAAAAAGAAAAGAAAACAAAATCAGCGCTTTGAAAAGGCAGCAATCATGAACCCCCATGGAGTGATTGTAATCCATAAAAAGAGGCACATGCAATACGAATGGCAGTACATCACTAAAGGGAGCTGTGCCCTGGATATCACAAGCCAGCAGATGTGAAGCATATTTATGCATTTCTGCTGGAACTAATAATGCAAAAGAAAAAGTTACATTCTAATTACATTCACAATACAAGTTTCCCTTTTAGCACTATATACGCTGATGTACTGTACAACAGGAGAAAAAAAACAAACATGTCTATATGGATCTAAATGTGGGCCAATAACTGGTCTCAAGTTGGATTTTGGATGTTGGTGTGCTGGTCATCCCACCAGACATTTAACTGGAAAAGCTTGCTGAATCATCTTCACCAGAATTATCATTTTGGTCAACCAGAGCATTGCTAGTAAACAGGATAACTATGCTGGCCAGAAGCTAAACCATAACTTGTCAGTGTTGGTTGCAGCAGAGATGAAACAGGATCTAAGTGCAGCAGTCTTTATTTATAAATAAACTCCAAACTTCACAAAACAGAATATCAAGCTGGGTGCACACTGTGCGATTTTGGCCACGATTTGGCCGTCTGAGACAAAATGCAATTCCTAAAAGATTCCTCTGATCCTAGGCTAAAATCTGAGGGATTTGATCCTTAGTTTGACGTTCACCGACAGCTGATTAATGACCGATTAATACAGACACAGGAAACATGAACTGAACACAGTGAAAACTAATCTAGAAATAGATGAACAGAAAAAATAGATGAACAGAAAAAAAGTCTAAACGTGAACAAACACAAAATTTGACATCATTACACCAGCTTGGATTATGGCAATTTAATGTTGGTCAAATATGGTCTTCTTTCAGCTAGAGTGAATAGCTGATTTAAAGATGCAAATGAACCTGCGAGCACAGTCCAAGAATACAGAGTATGTAAACGAGAGAAATAGTGAGACTCTGGTCAAGTAGTTGTAATTAAATCGGATAAGTGATCATGAACATAACTTAAACTCTGGGTTCCAAAACAGTTGGTGAAGCCTGTTTACATGGTGCAAACTCAGATACTTGTGGCAGCCATGGAGGCCTTTATACAGCCTGGAAAAATCTCAGAGTAAACAAAAAGCCCTTCCTCCTCACACACTGAAGCTCTCATCTGAGGAACAGGCCTGGCATTATTGTACTGAGAGCTGGGGCCAGTCCAGGTGGTCCTCATCCAAATGACAAGGAATATTTATGAACCGGTAGTTTTCACTGACTGGACTTGTCATTATCCATTGAAAGATGAACAGCTCAACTATAATGAACAGCTCAACTATAATGATTATGAGATTTAAAAATATGAACTCTCCTATACTCACTGAATATACATTAAACCTCATATTGTATTTGGGGTCTGTTCAGACCCCATTTGATATTTCCCTCATAAAAAAAAAAAAACATCTCACTGGCATGAGATTTTGTGACTTTTGTTACATCATCTATGCACACGCACGCACGCACGGTTTCGCTATCTTTGTGGGGACTCTCCATAGACTGATTTTTATATTGTACAAACTGTATTTTCTGTTCCCTAACCCTTAACCCTACCCATCACAGAAAACATTCTGCATATTTACATTTTCAAAAAAAGTATGTTAGTATGTTTATTAATCAATTTCCCACAATGTAGGTGATCTCAGGTTTTACTATGGGGACATTTGTTCCACACAATGTAATATAAACCTGTGTACACACAAACTGGGCTTGATTCGGTTGTTATTAAGTGTAGTGTCAGTTCTGGCAGGTCACGTTAGTCAAGCTTGCATCAGCTGACACTCAGTCTACCAATAGGAATACGATGCCTATCACTGTATCTGCTCCCTTTTACTTAAACTCATTACTTCAGACTTATGTGACATCCAGAAACTTGCGCTCTGCAAGCGAACGACGTCTTGTGGTGCCATCTCAAAGAGGCACAAAATCTCTTTCTCTGACCTTTTCCATGACTGTTCCCTGCTGGTGGAATGATCTGCCTAACTCAACCAGAGCTGCTAAGTCCGTAGCCACTTTCAAGAAATGGCTGAAGACACATCTTTTTCGACAGCACTTGATCCAGTAATACTAACACTTTCTCTTCTATTCTATTCTATTCTATTATAAAAAATAAATAAATAAATAACATGTACTGCATTAGATTAAACTGAGAAGGGTCATACCACTTGCATATTGTTGTCCTACTGTTAGTTTAACTGCTTCTATTGTTCTCATTTGTAAGTTGCTTTGGATAAAAGTGCCTGCTAAATGAATAAATGTAAATGTAAATGTACTGTATACATATATAAGCTCCTTCAGTATAATCAGCAGCTACTGCGTTTCTCAGGAGCTAATTACCCTTCTCCATCCCCAGCTCCTCCTCTCATCAGTCATTATGGCATTCTGATTCGCTCGATGGTGTTTTAAGCCCCCAATGGCTCCTTAGAGGCAGCTAACCCTACCCTCAACCTTAAACCTACCCATCCCATCGCTGCCTGGAAGGCGCTGTTGGGGGCTTAAAACACCAAACACCTTCTGATTCCCCTTGAATCAGAATAAAGTCTCAAATTATATTGTACTTTAAAATCTTGAATTAATGATATCTGCAATAGATTCATGAAATTAAGGTATGGTACTAGAGCAAAAATCCAATGTGGAACAAACATGCTCACTGACACACACACACACACACACACAAACACACACACACACACACACACACACACACACACACACACACACTGACTGCAATAGACAGCATTTGTATAGAATTTGGCAAACAAAATCAGAAATGTAGAACAAATAATGATATGAAGGGGTGACACACACAATCATACACTTTCACATGCACATGCACAAACACAATTCCTGTTAAGTTCTGCTTTTTGCTAATAGTTTTAAAAATGTACATTTATTTTAATAATTTCTTATTCTAAAGTAAATTATTGCTTTTACATTTGGTTTATTGAAATAAATAATTTGTGAATACAATCTAACTCCTAAGTTATTTTAGTGGCATTTTAGTTATTTTTTTGCAAATTAATGTGGCATTACAAAAAAATATAGCGCACACATAAAGCTTGCGAAAAAGCGCTGGCAAAAGTAGTGATTATGAATGTTTTGAAAAATAGAAAGGTGACATTTTAATTGTTTATTAATAAACTAGTGTTTTCTGAATCAATGTCGGCTGCAAAGATGAAGTTGACGATGCTGACTCGTCATCTCCGCATAGTGATCTCACCTTTAGAGAGATTGTGCCTTTCATACAGATTACATAATCAAAGAGTATTTGTTTTAGATTTGAATTGGTTAATTTAAAAGTAGACATTATAGGCATTCTATAGATATATTTATATCTATATCTGTGAGGCAAGTAGCCTATACACGGAGTTTCTGTTCATTTATGTAACACACTGAAGTTCAGGAAGAATGGTGTATTACTCTTATCTTTATGACCAAAAATGACGGAATATTTTAAGTAAAAAAAATGCAAGTGATTGTGCCGGCACTTCCATGTCATGGAGTAAGCATGCTATACCAAACTCTGCATGAACACTTGGCTATGTGCCTAATAATAGAGCACATTTATCTAGGTTAATGTTAGAGCAAACCACCATGTAAAGTTGCTATTACTTGCATATCATAAATGATGAGCCATATCTGAGGTTGATGGACAATAGGTGAACATTTGGATTTCCTGCCTGACATACTTATATATATATATTTATTATTATTATTATTTTTTTGCAAAATGCCTTTCTTTTCTTTTTTCTTCCCCTCTTTTTTAACCCCTGACATGTATGGTTATATACTCTTGTATATAAATTATGTTTTGTTCTTATTAAAATTAAATAAAAACAAAGTATGGACAAAGACATCCAAAATGTTGGTAATAAATAAATAAATAAATAAATAAATAAATAAATAAATAAAAGTCACACAAAATGGGGGGAATGCAGATAGAGACATTCTGACAGATTAAACATGAAGATAATTAACACACCATTGCAGCAGTATATTGTTTATCTGTGTTCTTTGAGCCATCTCACGTATTTTCATAAGGCTAATGTACTTTATTTTATAATGCAATGTCAATCAATATAGACTTTAACACTGTATATAATGCTATAAAATAATACAATATCTGCCTCATTCTGTGTTAAGAAGCCACATCAGTTCACAGAAGAAAGTTATTTCAAACTGGTTATTAAGTGTAATTGTTCCTTTTGTTTGCAATTTTGTGATTCTAAAAAAAAAAAAAAAAAAAAAAAAAAAAAGTAAGATTAATTTGACTGGTAGCGTTGTTTTTCTTTTTATCTTTTTTTTTCAAGATTTCTATAGATATTGCGATATATTGTGATTCTGAATGCTTCTGGCCAATTATGTATCGAAATCGTATTAGATTTTTGCTGATATTGTGACAGCCCTAATTCAGACCCCTTCATTTTTTCATATTTTGTTGCATCCTTATGTTTGAATGCTTTAAATCATTATTCTTTTTTTTTTCTACACTATAATGACAAAGCATTATAGTAAATAAATAAAAACCTTTCAAAAACAGATGTGTTATAACTTTGCAAATGTATTACAAAGTAAAAATGGAAATTTCACAGGGCAGCTCAGTGGGTAGCAGAGTCGCCTTATATGTAAGAAGTTTGTAACTACCACAACTCTTCCTAGACATTGTGGCCAGACCAAACCGATGGTCACTCTGGCTGAACTCAAGAGATGATGTGTGGAGATGGGCTTTATGGCAGAGTAGCCAGATGAAAATAAAAGCACGCTCGGAAGTTGCAGAAAAAAACACCTAAAGGACTGTAAGAAACAATATTATCTGGTCAGATGAACCTTAATTCCTAGCGTCATGTCTAGAGGAAACCAAGCACCGTTCATCACCTTTGCAATACCATCCCAACAGTGAAGCTGCTGCTGGTAACATCAAGGGTCTGAATAGTTACATTGATGTGAAATCTCAGTCCTTTCTTTTTAATACATTTGCAAAGTTATCACAAATCTGTTTTTTTTTTTTTTTTTTTGCTTTGTCATTAAGTTGAATGGAGTGCGTAAAAAAATAAGTTTTTGATTTTGTGGCAAATTTAAATAGATGAGTAAAAACAGAGAAGTTGTTTGAGTTCTCTTCGATTATTTCAGTTATCTAATTGAATTGTGTTGTGCTACAGGTAGCCATGACCAGAGTAAGTCTTCCCTCAACCACATTATCTTTGATGATGTGTGGAGCAAACTGACAGATCTTCTATTTACCGATTCAATCTCTTTATCTGTTTATTTTGATTGCTTTGCTTTTGAGTCAGACAGCAGAGAGTTGAGGAACATATCCCAATTCTAACTGTACCCCTTCCACAGAGCATGTCTTTTGATGTTCAAATGAAACATACACCACTGACTCAATCACTATTCACCATCAGAAACGTTAATTTAGAGGGATGGTGGGTGAAAAACATGGGTCGGAATGAGAAAGATACGGAAGGACCCTAAAACACTCAAACCCACCCACACCGCCTTTTATGTTAAGGTGCTGATGGTACCACTCTAATTGTCCATGCTCTAATTCAATCTCACCCCAATTTCACATATCTGAAGAAGAGCGGCTTTGGCAGAAAGCCTCCTCACTTTCAGGGCAGGCCAGGCAATCAGCCGTGGTAATGGTTATTTAACATCCAATTTAAATTCTATCAATGAGATGTTATTAAGGGCAGACTCACTTTCCTGCTTTTGCACTGCTGATGCTAATCACCTCTTTCCCAATGTGTGTGTCTGTGAGAAAGATCTTCTCAGGCCAGTGCTCAAGGCTATGCAATGCAAATTCAATGGCCTGCATAATCCCAGAAAACCACCATCAGTGAGATTTGTGCCACTGACAGACAGTATGCAGGTTGCATTTGTTTTTGTACACTGTGATCCTGGAAACTAATAAAAAAATGTGGCATAAAATTATAATGTAATTATTTAACCTTGTGGCTGTTAAACTGGATTATTCGTCTTGGCTTTTAGCAAAATTGCTTTTTGCGCAAGGTCTGTAATGAGCCTCCACTTGAAAACAAAAACACTTATATTTCATTCGGTGCTTCACCTTGCTTTTACTTCACACATGTATAAGGGAAAAATCAGTGTTTGAGAGCAGCTTGAACATAAATTGCTTTTATTTATGTTGTTTGTGCAACAGTCTGACCTAAATAAGGGCATTAGCTGATTTCACAGATGTCATATTTTTATTTTAAGTTGCACCCATAAGAAAGAGAAATAACAAGAGAAATTTGTTCCTCATAACCTGCAACTTATAGAAAAGAAAATTACAACTTTTGGTGACGTCTCTTGCTTCTGATATTTTTTGTCTCAGGTGATCCAACCACTAAATACAGTGTAAATGGAGGTCAAAACATTTAGCCAGCCCATTTTTTCGAGCTTTCTTATTTTATTTAATAATATTTTATTTTACCCTTCATCAACATGCAGTGGTGAAGTGAGCAATGTTTGCAGCAACAAAATCAAAGACCATTTCTTTAGAATCCTTTCACAGGAGACACAGTGATACATGTTACATCCAGGTTTACTCAGCTCTCCCAAAGGTCCTTAAATCAGGTGTACATAAGGCCAATGTCAAACCGTGCTCAGCATTGTGTGTGTGTGTGTGTGTCCACTGCTCACTTTACTGGCAAGTGGGACTGATGTACTTTAAGCAGAAAGATACCGTAAATGTATACCTCATTTCTGCTTGCTTCCATCAGAAATTAACTCCTGTGTTCTTCGGAACCTTTGCAGTTCATTCGCGGCAGATAGACGGAAATGCAATTCTATGTTGACGCTAAAAAAACAAAACCAAAGGGGGGTGCAATCGAACTTTGATATAGACCGAGCAAAAGGGTGTGAAAGCACCATTAAAGTGAATATGAAACAACATTTACATCCCATTTTATCTCCATAATGTGGCATTTTCCAAGAAAAATATTAAATTATACAAAATGCAGTGCCACTTGATTTTATGATTTAGGAATTAATTGAAAAGTGGCTATACCATACCTATCGTAATGGAATACTCTGTTCCAGAAACACTTCAAGCACATGTTAGTTAAAACTTAAGCACTATTGATGAGTAAAATTTAATCCGCAAGTGATAAAATCAGCATTATGATAAAAGTTTTCCTATTACAATAATTAATAATCGTAAACATTAAGACCAGGGATTCATGTTAATTGATTTCAGGGTTTCTTAAACCTTCTTCTACAATAGATTAGCTGTTTAGGAAAATGTTTTCTTAGGACTATCTGTCATAGAAATTAGTGATCATTATACAAAAATTGTGTTTTCAACCACACAATGTTTATTTTAGGTTTCAGACATTTAAAGGGGACCTTTTATGCAAATTTTACTTTTACATGGTGTTTGAACACAAATAGGGGCTTTTGCACCGGATAGTTCTAGGAACTTAGTTCTAGGAACTAGCCATCAGGGTGGTTCCCAGAGAACTAATAGTTCCCCTAGGAACGTTTTCCAGTTGCATTCGCACCACCAGTAGGAACTTTGAAGTGACGTAAGCCGCGCTCGTTGCTGTGACTTTTATTTTGACGGCGCGGCTGATCTTTAATTTGATGGCGCTGAGAACACCAGAGCCTGAGCAAACAAAAAGTGCTTGCATTCTCCTTGTTAATTAGTTTACGATCTGTCTAACAGTCCTGTCTAATACATTATTAGATAGAACTGACATATATAGAAAGTAAACAGTATATGAAAAGTTATTAGCGTATGCCATGCGGTTGATGTCCAGTGTCACTAGCCGAGCAGAAATACATGATCATGTTTAGCTTTGTCCCCTCAAAGCTGTGTTGGATTTTCTCCTCAGCGTAAAGGTTAAGAGGCTCATCTATCACTGTTTTCCATGTTTGTAGTTATAATCTATGTGTTTACATAGCTTTTTAAAAAAATGGCGGGTTCTGGTGTTTCGCATGCGGCCAATCCGCGAACACTAACGTCACTGATAGTTCCTATTGTGCTGGTTTAGACCCTATTCCCCAGTAGGAGCTAAATTAGTTCCTCCAAAGAGTTCCTAGAACTAAAATCGTTCCTAGTTCCTGCAGTGCGAATGCGCAGACATCCGGGTACTTTCGCCAATAGTTCTAGGAACTATGAAAAGGTTCCTCCGGTGCGAAAGCCCCTAATGTGTGTCGGCAATAGGGTTGGGTACCAAAACCCGTGTCAATATGGAACAGGTACCTAAGTAACTTGTATGTAACTGGAACGAATCAAAACACAGATTTTGGTGCCACTTAAATGCCTCAGCTGTCTGTTGAAATATTTGCCCTCTGGTTCTCCGAAATGGACGTAAGAAGCATCATCACCGCATGTGATCGCTAGTTACCCCTTTGTTGCGTACAATCGATCACACCGCTGGGATTAGAAAGTTCAGATCGCGTGATCATTAACGATCATCAACTTCTAAATTCAAATCAGCGTTCCCACATTGGCTGGCACAGAGACAGATGTGCTCAGCGCTGTCATATATCACAACTATTCAGTGTTTTCAACCAGGTTTATTTTAGGTTTCAGACATTTAAATAGACATACGTACTAGCAAACTACATACATTTATAGTTTGTAAAATACACACTGATGTCTATTATGGAAGCGGCAATAACAATCCTTTATAAATTGATGAGGTGTTTAGATGCACATTGTGTAGGTAACTATAAAATTTACTCTATTCTTTTCACACTTCACTGGCCACTTACTTTCGTGTATTTCGGGAGAAGCGGATGAATTGACATGCTGTAAATCTGACAGATACAATTCTCTGAACTGCGGTGCGTAACGTTACTAACATGGTGCCCATTGTGCATTATAAATCAACTAACATGACAAAACAAATTCACTTACATTCAAGAACGTTGTGCAAGTTTACTGCAACAATAGAGTCGCGAACTTCACATACTTTTGAAAATCCAGCATTCAGTTGATCCTGATGAGCGCTCATTGTAAACATTACAATGTTCTTCTTCCTCAAGGGGTTTCGCGTCACGGCATTTAAGGTGATGCATTCTAAAATAACGCTCTTTTTTTCAACAAAAAAACTGTTCTTTAATCATTCACGCTAATGATTCACGGGCTGTCGCAGTCAACATGATTGCCGTAATTTGATAGTGATTTCAGACACCTGTCACGCCTGAGGTGTTCCCCAAAGCGTCCACGACGCAGTGCGAGTTCACTTTCGAAAGGGAACAACTATTATGATCATTGTAAAGGTGTTTAAACAAATCCGGATAAGAATCAGAATATAAGATAAAATATTTTACAATATAGTTAAAAGACATATTAGAATAAAATATTCTAAATATTCTGAATTAAATAAGAAAAATGAAATAAAACTGAACATTAATCTCACATCAGGGACTTTAACCAGCACCTTTGCAAGTTCATTTGTCTTTTCTTTGGATCAAGTTTTTAATCATGAGATCTCAGTTGCTGGGGAGGTCTGGAGGGCATGAAGAAACAATTTGACACACCACAGAAAGTTTCTTGCTCTCTTTAAATTTTGCAATGTCAAGCTAGTTTTTCACCCTTTTGATTTTACTTGGAGTAAATAGGAGAAAGAGAAAGTTTTTATTTCATGGAGCATTTCTGCTCCCAGCATCCCCTGTAGAATTCACTCACAGCAAAGTGTCGAGTTCAGCAACCTCACTATGGATCTCTACTCATTACCCACACTCCACCTCTTCTGCCATACTCCCCACCTCTCTGTATCCTGTCTGCCTCAAGCACACCCTCTCCATCGCTCATGCTGGTTTGATTCTTCCATCTCTTACATTTTTTGATATTGCACTTTTTTCTTGTCCTCTACACTCTGCCTGTCTTTTCTCGTGCTGTATTTTTTATCTGCCAACCAATGAAACACGTTTTTTTTTCCCCATAGTTTATATCCAAAGTAGGAACTTTGAGCTAGACCTCAGTCCCAAGTCTAGAGGCTAGACCACTGTCCCTATTACAGACAGTGAACCATATAAAGTTCTGAGACTCACAACTTAATGTTAAGTTAAAAGTTAAGTTAACTTAAATTATAATAGTATTCCATATGAAAAACAAGTGAATCATGGAACAGTAATAATAGCTTCGTGTTCTGTCAAGTTCCTGCCTACATACCTGTAACCCAGGGGTGCCCAACCCTGCTCCTGGCGATCGACTGTCCTGCACAGTTCATCTCCAACCCTAATCAAACACACCTGAAGTAACCAATTAAGGTCTTCAGAGCACGTCAGGATCACTTGAAAATTAAAGGCAGGTGTGTTTGATTAGGGTTGGAGATGAACTGTGCAGGACAGTCGATCGCCAGGAGCAGGGTTGGGCACCCCTGCTGTAACCTGTCATTAACGTTCATCAATGATCCATACTTTCTAACGCCGGTTTCACACCGCAAGCGTCAGCGGCGCGTGAGCAGCTCATATTTTTTTTGGCGTCCATGTTAATCAATGAGTGCATTCACACCACACGCAGAAGCGGCGTGGCAGCGCATAGCAGGAGCAGAGCAGGAACAGCAGAGCAGGAACAGCAGTGCCGCGATAGTTTCGGCGCCCAGTCTATTTTTAACGCGCCGCTTACGCTGAATTAAAGTGACAATGCATTGATCATGGCCAAAATACACCGCAGTTTTACCCAAAAAGCGCATTGATGATATCTATTGTGTTTTAAACAGTCAATCAAATGACCAACAGCAATTTCAAAAGAAAACAAATGTCCAAAAACAAACTTATTGCCCGAACAATAAAAACAAAGACAAACCAAAAGTTATATAAATTAAATGATTAATAAAATAAGCTTCTTGACAAGTCTTTTCTCTTAAATGTATTTGAAAACGAAATAAAGCAATGCCAACTTACCCTGATTATGTCTATACACGCCGCGGTTCAGCCGCGCATGACAAACGCTGCTAGTGTGAAAGCAAAACGCTCCTGTCCTGCTCCCGCTCACCATATGCACTGCTCCTGCGCTGCTTACGCTCTGCTAATGCGTGCAGTGTGAAACCAGCGTAATTTTGTATGGGTTGACTAAGAGTATCCACACAATCTGATTACAAAACCCATTCGATTGACTCAATCAAAATAAAAATAAAATTGTGTTTCTTCAATGGATTTAACCAACATAGTGGAAAAATGCCTAAAACGGTTTCCAAGGATAAAGGACAAGGTATTAGAAAGACATTAACATTAACAAATCACATATTGTTTATGATATGTTACAATCAAAGGTAAAAAAGTGGGCCAGAACTAACTGCAATGGAGTCCTTTAAATTTCATTTTCTTTTTAAATCAGTAGCAATGAACTGTAAATTTTAATAGCTTTCCTGACTCACAAATACTTAGTTAACTTTGCTCAGTAATATAAAATACGTACTTCTTACAAAGTTTTGTTTAGTTATAGTAAATTTCAGGGTGCAAATAACAAGTTACTCAATTGTTTGAGTGACGCTTACTTGAAACAAGCCAGTAGCAACAAAGGATGTAATGACGTTACTAAACCAGTGAGAGGCAGCAGCGCATTAAAGCGTGCCTAATGTGCAGAAAAACAAAAACAAAGAAGAAGCAGCACCTGTGAGAGCATGCGCTATATGCTGTGTTCCAGTCCAAAATTGTCATGCCCTTCACTCGCTAACTTCCCTCCGTCTCGTTCACTCGGATGTACGTCATTGCTTACGTGCACGAGTGCCCACTACTGGCAGAAACTGCAATGGGCTGAATTGGAACATCCTAAGCCCTTGATCACTTGGAATCAGCTATGGAGTTTATTTATTATTTACATTTTTTTTTTCTTTAAGAGTTTGTTTAATGCAGCATCCAAATGTATATAGGCGTGTTTGGGTTGTTTTAAATTAAAAAAACATATAATTAATATATCATAGAGTTGTTTGTTGTGCTGGTGATTAGACGAGATCTGTGGTGACGTCACAGTCGTACTGCATTGTGGGACATATAGGTACCTGAAGTGAATATATGAAGTAGACTCGCTCCCTCGGTCAAAATCGAGGGAACGAGGGTCTGTCCATATAAAATTCCCTCGTCCACTTCACGAAGTGGAACGCACTTCAAAATGGCGGCAGGGATTCCCCCGAGGGAAAGTGCTTAGGGAAGTTTGCAAGTGCGTGTCTAAAAGTGGACTGGAACGCAGCCCTAGAATCTGTGCATATTTCGGCGCCAATGGACCACCTGCACTGAGCTTCGTGACGCACTTCCATTTGAAAATAGTACGTCTCACTTATTTCAGGATATGTTTACTTTCAATGTACTGTGGTCAATGAGTTGAACAAACACCACCTAAAATGAGTGTCCGCAATAAGATTAAATAATTTGCCAATTTTTATTGACAGGATAAGGTATATTCTGATGTTTACTGTGTGCAGAATTTTACAAACTTATTGGAACATGAAGTTTTAATCCAACCCAAGCCGATCTGAGAAAGCAGCGGGTGTTAAAAATATGGCATTATTTCACCACAGGGTGTCAGTGTTCGTCTAAACTAGTGACCATAACACTGAAGTGTATGAGAACAGATGAATAACATCAGTACAAACCATGAACATTTATTTATTTGGATTCAATATTTTAATCATTCTGTGTCATTTTTCAATGTCAATCTTTTCACCATTTACATGTAATATTTAAAGTAGTTGACTGTTATTCTCCTCTACGCTGTGTACGTTATTGATTAAATAGCCTAGCCTATTTAACATCGTTACAGGCACCTCGTGAGCATTCATTCATTCAACTATTTTAAAAGACTGGGATAAACACCAGTGCACACAAGCAATCCTTTTAATAGTCAATTTCATTTAAAAATGTAAACCCAACAGGTATGAAAAAAAAAACTGTTAATGAGGAGATGAGCATATATGCAATATCATTTTCATAGGACTGCTGCAGCTTAGTGGATACATACAGTATATTTAGCCTATTTATTATTCAGAATGCACAGTTGGAAATAAATATATTTATAGGAACATTTCAGCAGGCTAAAGATAATTAATACAGAGATCATTATTCATTGTTTTAATCAATTGGCAGCCATAAAACATAATGATAATCTGCATTCTCATGTATGTAGGTGCGCTGAACACTCTAAACGATATGTACTAACTAGAAAGTGTAAGTAGTTGTGCAAGTAGTCCATTTTGCAGATGGGGAACTGGGAAGACGTTGACAGACTGTTTTTATCTGGAGCTTCGTTACATTTTTGGAAGAATAGTAATCAAGCATGCAACTTTTGTGTGATTTTTTTTTTTACTGTCTGTCACTAATTTTTGCTAATCTTCTTAATGTGTACCAAATAATTGTGATATTCAGTGCCTGAAGAATATGGTTTGGCCTGTTTTTTGCGCATAAAACTATCAGGTACTATAACGGTTCCTGGATTGCCTGAAAAGTTATTTAATTGTCCCAAATGTAATATGAATTATGGTTTTCTATTTTACCATTTTCCCTGATGCATTCTCCTCTGTTGGCATTGGTTTATAAATTATTAAGGTTACAAATCTGGTGAAATGGCGCACATTTACAGTTATAGGTAACCTGCAGCTAAAGGGGGGCATAAACTGCGATGTCTGTGCGATTTCAGCAAGGAGCATACTCACACTGAACGAGTAGATCGCATGCGATGTAAAGCCAAAGCTCAGGATTTATGTGCTCACACTGTACGGTCCGAACGTCGAGCTGCGACTTGACTGCTCACACTATACATGTGAAATATGCGCGAATCAGCGCGATAAATCCTCGTGCTGGGTTGCGCCTATGGACGATATCATGTAGCCTATCCAGAGATATTGTCAAAACAAGCATCAGCTATCAATATCAAGAAGATTTAGCATTTCCAATTTATATATTAAATTATTAGTAGGCTAGTATTATTGTATTATTATTATTATTATTATTATTAGGGAAGGCTACTTTTATTATTAAACTAATAGGCTATTATAATTAAATAGCCACGCAACAATTTCATAGCGCATCACCGCATAACCAACGTGCTGTGAGGATAATAATATATTAGTCTACATTGAAGCTTTACTTCTCCTCATTAAAAATTGTCTAAAACATTTAGGTCGATTGCAATGAATTATATACATATAATCAATTATTAACAGTCTATAATATGTCCGAACACTGCAATAATTCATCAATGAAAATTAAAAACAGCTTTATTTCAAAACATTTTTTTTTAATAATAAAAGAGGCAAAGTGTACATCGCAGGTGGCTTGGAAGAAGCGGGTAATGGTTTATCCATTTTGCAACACGAACTGGAGGTAAGCAACAGTAATAGCTTTGAACTACAGAACTTAAAGATCTCCCTTTTTTTCTTTTTTTTTTGCTGCAGATGAAACTGTTTTCGCGCAGGCGCAGTGAGGGAAAAAACACTGAGTTTAGGGCAATCGGTTCGTAGCTCTGCTTCAACTGTGTGATATAGTCACGAGGAGCGACCAAAATTTCTAACATGCCTGAAATTCATCCGACCATCCGATTGCCGGTCGTGAGAGGTTAATCGCCTCTCGTTTCCCCCTGTACACTGCACGAACACTGCACGACAAACAACGCACAACAAAGCTGAAAATCGACCCGACCCGAAAAAGAGTCGCACGAGTCAGAATTCGGCTCAAAATCGGACGAAAATCGCACAGTGTATGCCCGCCTTTATTCATTGCAGAGACAAAGTTTGTGATGATTTTTTGACAGTATTTGTGATTACACAACAGCATTACACTAATATTTCTAAATTCAGTCAATTCAGAATGTAATGCAAGCACTGTAATGATTTTGTTTGTTTGTTTGTTTGTTTTTTTACTCAAATTCAACTGCTGATATAATGAGCCATATTTTAACAAGATGAGAAACTTAGTGATGTTAAGTGATTTTAACCCTAGTGATAGTGGAACTCTCATTGCATCAAAGATGAACCAGACCTTCTCAATGTGAAGATGTGAGATTGTGGATGCAGAAACTCCAGTGAAAACATTGATGGAGCGGTGGCCAGTTCTTTTTACAGAGAGACAAGTACTTATTCATATCCCCTTTTCCACCATGAGAAACCGCATTCTGTTTAGGGCTCTAGAATTGGCCTGTAGGCCTGACCATGCATTGACAAATGTCCACACTGTCCCATGGCTCAGTCCCGTTTTTTTTTTTTTTTTTTTTTTGCCTGTGTTGTAAGTGTTTGCGGAGTTTAACAGTATAGTCACCACAGATCTGCAAACTGCAGAGTAACTTTTATGGTGCTGTGGATCGCTACACGCCATGCTTTGTCAAGTCAAGTCAAGTCAAGTCAAGTCAAGTTTATTTATATAGCGCTTTTCACAACATAGGTTGTATCAAAGCAGCTTCACAGTAATAAATTAAAACAATACATCAATGTTTGTTTCTAGTGGAACGACCACATTTGTTAATGCTGATCAATAGTATCGTTGATTGATTAATTAAAATAAATATCCCCAAATATCTGAGCAAGCCAAAGGCAACAGTGGCAAGGAACCGAAAAACTCCATCAGGTGACCTAATGGAGAAAAAAAAACCTTGGGAGAACCCAGGCTCAGTCGGGGGCCAGTTCTCCTCTGGCGTTTATGAACTAGAGGTCAGATTTACCTGTCAGATTAAAAGAATTATATGAATGCCTGGCTGAAGGGATGCGTCTTTAATCTAGTTTTAAACTGGGAGAGCGAGTCTGAGCAACGAACAGTATCAGGAAGGCTATTCTAGAGTTTTGGAGCTAAATGTGAAAATGCTCTCCCTCCTTTGGTGGATCTGGATATCCTAGGTATGACCAAAAGCCTTGAATTTAGTGACCTTAAAGAGCGCGATGGATTATAGGGCGATAGAAGATCGGTTAAATAGACTGGAGCTAAGCCGTTTAGGGCTTTATAAGTCAGTAGCAATACCTTGTAATTAATACGGAACTTTATAGGTAACCAATGTAGTGATGATAAAATTGGTGTTATATGATCATATTTTCTTGATCTAGTTAGAACTCTTGCGGCGGCATTTTGGACTAACTGTATCTTGTTTATTGAGGTTGCAGGACAACCAGCTAATAAAGCATTACAGTAATCTAGTCTCGATGTCATGAATGCATGAACTAACTTTTCTGCATCAGAAACAGATAGCATATTACGTAGCTTAGCAATGTTTCTAAGGTGGAAAAAGGCTGTTCTTGTAACATATGAAATATGATTTTCAAAAGACAGGTTGCAGTCTAATATAACACACATACTTTGTCACAATCTTCAAGTCTTAAAGAAGCGTTGGAGAAAAATTGGATGAGCTTATGCAGCAAATTAATACAGGGGTGAGTTTACAGCAGCCTTAATGTTTTATTATTATTCTGAGTTGATCATGGTTTTGCTTACAATCTATCTAGCTGTTGTCTAAAGTGTTGTGGGGTTTTGTTGAACACTTTAACTGTGGACTGTAATCTTAAAGGAATACTCCACCGCCTTTTCATATTAAACTGTTATTCCCTTAACTAAGACGAGTTGATACATGCCTCTCTCGTCTCAGTGCGTGCACTCAATCGCTCTGGCGCGCGGCGAAACTTTGTTCACTCAGTTCATTCAATACGGGCCAAGCAGAGAAGCTACTAAACACCTCCACGTTTTCCCTATTTAAACACAGTTACTCGCGTAGTGTAACTCGACCTAGGACGGTGACACAAAATAAAACGTTGCGCTTTTCTAAGCGTGTAAAATGGATAACTATATTGTATGGCGGAATACCATAGCAAGTGCTTGTAAGCACTTCGTCTTGGCGGAGTAATATCTTCACCAGAGGGAGCGGGGGCCAGTGAGAGGATTTTTCACGAGTGAAGATATCACCCCGCCAAGTCGAAGTGCTCATAAGCACTTGCTATGGTATTCCGCCATACAATATAGTTATCCATTTTACACGCTTAGAAAAGCGCAACGTTTTGTTTTGTGTCACCGTCCTAGGTCGAGTTACACTACGCGAGTAACTGTGTTTAAATAGGGAAAACGTGGAGGTGTTTAGTAGCTTCTCTGCTTGGCCCGTATTGAATGAACTGAGTGAACAAAGTTTTGCCGCGCACCAGAGCGATTGAGTGCACGCACTGAGACGAGAGAGGTATGTATCAACTCGTCTTAGTTAAGGGAATAACATAGTTTAATATGAAAAGACGGTGGAGTATTCCTTTAATAGTCACTTTTCCACTTATGGAAGTAAAATGTGCACTGTCAAGCAGCATTATGGTATTGGTAATGACTTTTTTTTTTTTTTTAATTGAACTTTTAAAGGGTTAGTTCACCCCAAATTAAATTTATTTATTTACAAAATATTATCAAATGTTCACAGAACAACAACTGTTCATGCATTAGCAAAACATACTTTGTGATGTCCTCGTGAACACGCATTGCAGGTCAGTAATTTTGTAAATGAAGTGGAATATTGTTTATTGGCACAAACAAAGTACTTGCATTGCATCATAACATTGAGATTATACCATTAGACTGGCATGGATTACTTTGTCTTTCTTACCTTTCTGGGGCTTTAAAGTGCTAGATGCCTAGGCTGCCTATTGAGGGACATACAGCTCTCAGAGTTCATTAAAAATATCTTCATCTGTGTTCTGAAGATGAACAAAAGTCTCACAGATATGGAATGACATGAGGGTGAGTAATTAATGACAGCATTTAAATCTTTGGGTGAAGTAACCCTTTAACAAACTTATTTTTACTGTAGCTTTAATTCAATACCTTGCATACTCAAAGGGATTGTTCACCCAAAAATTTTAATTAGCTCATGATTTACTCACCCTCAAGCCATCCTAGGTGTGTATGACTTTCTTCTTTCAGACGAATACAATCTGAGTTATATTAAAAAATGTCCTGGCTCTTCCAAGCTTTATAATGGCAGTGAATGGCCGTTTATGTTTTGAAGTCCAATCAAAGTGCATCTATCCATCATAAAAGTGCTCCACACGGCTCCGGGGGTTAATAAAGGCCTTCTGAAGTGAAGCAATACATTTGTGTAAGAAAAATATTCATATTTAAAACTTTATCGACTAAAATCACTAGCTTCCGGCAGACGGTCGTACGCATCGATTTATGGTGAAAGAGTAACATTGACTGTGACGCACAACGTAATGACAAACGCGGAAGCACAGAGGATAGAGCAAAAGAAAACACCAGTCACGAATTAGACGTCTAAAACTACGATTTTTAAAGAGAAATGTGAGAGGAGCTTGAGTTTGTTGCCCAGCTCTGTTTGTTTGAATTGAATAATTTAAATTTTTAGGTGAACTATCCCTTTAAGAGTTGAGATTTAAATAAATGATAAATGATAAATGCTTAATGGGACACATTAAGTTATTAACCTTTTCACATTTCCCTGTTGTAATATTTTTATTGTTTGGTTTTATTCAGGTATTTAAATATTGATGAAGTCTGGGCACAAGTATCAGTTGGGGTGCTGACTGTCATTGATGAAGAAGAACCTCTCTCTCCAAATAAACTCTACCTTTGCCCAGTGTCTACTGCCATCATTGTTGAAAGAGGTATTGTATAGATAGTCTGCAGAACCTGCCTCAGGCAATTTGCGAATATTTTGGTATGTCTTATGCTTTAAATTTGGATTACCCAAAAGACATGAAAAACACTTTTAACTTCATTCAGAAAGTGATGCTTGGTTTAGGACAGAACAAACTCCCACCAAAACTGCAATCTCTGAAAAATCTCCTGTTGAGTTAGGATGTAATCAAATGTGCAAGAGTGAGGATGTTTGGCATTAGATTACATTTGTTTATGACAGTGGAATTAGATTAGTTGATAGAATAATAAAAGGGAAACTAAAGCACTTGTTTACAATTGTCAGCCCATTGGTTCATGAGCAAGTTAAGAGGCTGCCAGTGTATTTATTTCTAATGTACATGTGTGTCAGAGACATTGCTTTTTCATTGTTTAATGAATGTAGCCACTTTTTTGCACTTGTCAGCTTGTTGGTTCACTTGTCAGCAAGTTTGGTCTCCGAAGTGTTATTGATTAAAGTGAGTAATTGTTATTTATTGAATTGTTAAAGCTGTTTGTTGAGGATGTGTTAGATTCAGGGTTTGGTCTCACAAAATACATTTATTTTGTATATATTTTATAAACATTTATTTATATTGTTGTACTGTAAAAGGTTTTTGGGTAACACTTTACAATAAGGTTAATTAGTTAACATTAGTTAGGTTTACTAATTGGATTCAAACTTTAATCGAGGTTAATTGTAAGAGTGCAAGGGCTTTAGATACTGCTTTGGATGCTACTAGCTTAGTGAACTCTGTACATTGTTCGGTTCTGGCTGTAGTAGAGCCCGTGCAACAGGGCAATTGGGTGACGGTGAGACGCTATATAGTCACGGGACAAAACACCAAACACTAAACAGGTTCTCCCCTCTCATTGAAACACCCACTGTGAATCCTGTTGAATGTGCCCTAGTTATTGGCGATTCTATTACACGGAACGTGAAAATAGAGACACCAGCCACCATAGTCACATGTTTGCTGGGAGCCAGAGCACCTGACATCTGACTCCTTAGCTGATCGATTGCTCCTGTCTGCCTCGCTGCCTGCTGTGAGTGTGTTTGCTTCAGTGCTGTAAGCTCCGTCTTAGCCTCGTATTTCCTTGTTTTGAACCATCATTTACTACAATTTCTAGTTGTTTATACTATTACTAAATACAGCTTACCCAACATCTCAGATTAACCTGACATCGCTAGCTTCCGTTACTACTAGCACAACACGCTAGTAATTCGCTAGCCTGTTAACGCGCCACCCGTGCGCTCAGCTATTTTTATTTATTTATTTTTCTCTCGCGCACTCGCGCCTTTGAGTTCATAAAAGCTCAGGTGAGTAAGAATCACTCAACAAACACGGTGAGTAATGTCTTGTCCTGTTATTGTCACCTGCAATTCATGTCACATGTTTAGCATAGCCTTCTCTGTTGGCAATATAGGATTTATATGTGATAAATGCAAGGAGACAGTTAGGCTGACAGAGAAGATTTCAGAACTAGAAACACGCATCCAAACTTTAATTGAGGATAGTAAGAGTGCTAGAACTTCAGATACTATTTTGGATGCGCCTAGTATAGTGAACTCTTTACATGATGTGGTTCCAGCTGAAGTAGAGCCTGCGCAGCCGGGCAAATGGGTGACAGTGAGGGATCGCTTTAGTCGCGGATAAAAAAAACACTCTTCCGTTCCGATTACCATAACAAATCGATTTGCCCCGCTCAGTGAAACACCCACTGAGAATGATTGTGCCCTAGTTATTGGCGATTCTATTACACGGAACGTGAAAATAGAGACACCAACCACCATAGTCACATGTTTGCCGGGAGCCAAAGCGCCTGACATCAAAGCAAATTTAAAAGTGCTGGCTAATGCTAATCGTAAATTCTCTAAGATCATTATTCACGTCGGCACTAATGATGTTCGACTCCGCCAGTCGGAGATCACCAAAATTAATATTAAAGAGGTGTGTGAACTCGCAAGTACGATGTCAAGCACTGTAATTTGCTCTGGCCCCCTTCCTGTTCGCAGGAGTGATGAGATAGTAAGTAGATTGTGTTCACTTAACGGTTGGCTGTCTAAGTGGTGTCAGCAACATAATATAGAATTTATAGACAATTGGAAAAGTTTTTTGGGCAAACCTGACCTGTTGAAAAGAGATGGTATTCATCCCTCCTGGGATGGTGCTGCTCTTCTCTCTAGTAATATGGCACATAGTCTTAGAGCTCAAACATGACAATCTGGGGCTCAGGTCAGGAAGCAGACAGACTGGCTTAACCGACCGTCTGCTAGCGGCCTCGCGTCACCCAGGTCAGATAAATCCCATCACATAGAGCCTCTTTCACCTAGCTATCATCATATAGAGACTGTGTCTGTTTCCTGAATTTGGAAATCCAAAAAAACGTTTAAACCCATCTAAGGTTAAAAATTTAATTGATGTTCAACAAATAAAAAACAGCTATAATACAGATGAGCAAATGCTAAAGCTTGGGTTGCTGAATATTCGATCGCTTACTTCAAAAGCACTCATTGTTAATGATATGATTTCAGATAATAACCTAGATGTGCTGTGTTTGACAGAAACCTGGCTAAAACCAAACGATAACATTACTTTAAATGAGTCCACCCCGCAAGATTCCTGTTATAAACATGAGCCTCGTCTGAAACGCAAAGGGGGAGGAGTTGCTGTAATCTATAGTAATATTTTCAAAACCACTAAGAAATCAAGTTTTAAATATAATTCTTTTGAAGTGTTAGTACTTAATGTAAAAATATATAGTATAAATGATAAATCACGTTTGAGATTTGTGCTGGCTACTGTATACAGGCCACCAGGGCACCATAAAGATTTTATCAAAGAATTTGCGGACTTTCTATCAGAATTAAAATTGACTGCAGATAAAGTACTAATTGTTGGTGATTTTAATATACACATCGATAATGAAAAAGATGCATTGGGATTGGCATTTAAAGACATTGTAAACTCTATTGGAGTTAGACAACACGTGTCAGGACCTACTCACTGTCGTAATCATACTCTAGATCTAATATTATCACATGGAATAGATGTTGATGCCGTTGAAATTCTGCAGCAGAGCAATGACATCTCAGATCATTATCTAGTCTCGTGTAAACTTCATTTAGCAAATGCTGCAAAGCCGACTCCGTGTTTCAAATATGTTAGACCTATCACTTCTGCCACTAAAGATTGCTTTATCAATAATCTTCCTAATCAGTTTCATCATCTCAGCATCCCAGATAGCTTAGAAGAACTCGATATTGCAACAGAAACTTTAAACTCTCTCTTTTCCAGCACTTTAGACACAGTTGCTCCGTTGCGCTTAAAGAAGATTAAAGAAAATAGTCCAACGCCGTGGTACAACGAGCACACTCAGGCCCTTAAGAGAGCAGCCAGAAAAATGGAGCGAAACTGGAAGAAAACAAAACTAGAGGTATTTCGCATTTCATGGAAAGAGAGCTCGATTGCTTACAGAGAGGCCTTAAAAGCTGCTAGATCTGCTTATTTTTCAAAACTATTAGAAGAAAATAAACATAATCCTAGGTATTTATTTGAAACGGTGGCTAAACTAACGAAAAAGAAAGCTTCAAGCACCGAAGTTTCCAAGCAACACAGCAGTAATGACTTTATGAACTTCTTCACTTATAAGATTGATAATATCAGGGAGAAAATTATAACTATGCAACCGTCTACTACAGTATCGCATCAGGCAGTGCATTGTAGTCTCCCAGAGGAAAAATTTGATTCGTTCGTTGCTATAGAAGAGGAAGAATTTTCTAAACTCGTTAAATCATCTAAATCTACAACATGTATGTTAGACCCTATACCGACTAAGCTACTGAAAGAAATACTTCCAGAGGTCATAGATCCTCTTCTTAATATCATTAATTCATCTTTGTCTCTAGGATACGTACCAAAAACCTTTAAGCTGGCTATGATTAAACCGCTTGTTAAAAAAACGCATCTTGATCCTACAGAATTAGTCAATTACAGGCCGATCTCGAATCTACCTTTTCTGTCAAAGATATTAGAAAAAGCAGTATCTTCACAACTGTGTTCCTTTCTTGAAAGAAATGATATCTGTGAGGATTTCCAGTCAGGATTTAGACCGTACCATAGTACTGAGACTGCTCTCGTTAGAGTCACAAATGATTTGCTCTTATCATCCGATCGTGGTTGTGTCTCTCTATTAGTATTACTCGATCTTAGTGCTGCATTTGATACTATCGACCACAACATTCTTTTAAATAGACTTGAAAATTATGTTGGCATTAGTGGAATTGCACTAGCATGGTTTAAATCATAATTATCTGACCGTTATCAGTTTGTAGCAGTAAATGAAGAGATGTCTCATCGATCACAAGTTCAGTATGGCGTACCACAAGGCTCAGTACTAGGACCGCTGCTGTTCACTCTGTACATGCTACCTTTAGGAGATATCATTAGGAAACATGGCATTAGCTTTCACTGTTATGCCGATGATACTCAGCTCTATATTTCTTCAAAACCTAACGAAACTTACCAATTCACAAAATTAACGGAATGCATAGCGAATATAAAAAATTGGATGACTCGTAATTTCCTACTTCTAAATTCTGAAAAAAACAGAGTTTCTAATTATTGGACAAAAAACTTCCTCACGTAATAACCTAGAATACTGTCTAACACTTGATGGCTTCATCATCGGTTAGGAACCTGGGTGTGCTCTTTGATACCAATATTTCATTTGAAAGTCACGTGTCCAGTATCTGTAAAACTGCATTTTTCCATCTTAAAAATATATCTAAATTACGTCATATGCTCTCATTGACAAATGCGGAACAATTAGTTCATGCGTTCATGACCTCAAGGCTAGATTATTGTAATGCTCTACTGGGTGGTTGCCCTGCACGCTTAATAAACAAACTGCAGCTAGTTCAAAACGCAGCAGCTCGAGTCATACCAGGAAGTATGACCATATTAGCCCGGTTCTGTCAAAACTGCACTGGCTCCCTATTAAACATTGCATCAATTTTAAAATATTGCTGATCACGTACAAAGCACTAAATGGTTTAGCTCCGCAGTACTTGAGCGAGCTCTTAACGCATTATAGTCCTTCACGTTTATTGCGATCTCAAAATTCCGGCCAGTTGATAATACCTAGAATATCAAAATCGACTGCTGGCGGTAGATCCTTCTCCTATTTAGCACCAAACTTTGGAACAGCCTTCCTACCATTGTCCGGGAAGCAGACACACTCTGTCAGTTCAAAGCTAGACTGAAAACACATCTCTTTGACCTAGCATTCACATAATACATTATAGACTTCTATAATTCAATGTTAGGCTGCATAGATTAGGTCAGCTGAAACCGGGAACACTTCCCATAAATCCTGATGTACTCGTTACATCATAAGAAGAATGGCATCTATGCTAATTTTAGTGTCTTTGTTTATCCCAAGGTTTTCCCACAGCCTGCCGGATCCAAGCCGTATCCAGATCTGATGAAGGACCTTCGCCTGGACCCGATGACAACGCAGTGCTGAAGTGCCTACTAGTCTCTCCCTATGGAGGATCCCTTTACCACTCTACAGATAAAGCGTTTTCGGGAAACTCAATTCGCGTATCTACCCCGAATTGATAAAATAAAATAAAATTCTGTATCAAAAATTATAAGGAAACACCAGTACTTTGTTTAGGCTTGGTTTGTAGGGAATTATAAACCTGCGTACATATATTCAAACGCACATAACTATAGAACCAATTCTTAATGCGCATGTGAACGCCATCAGCGTTTCTCACAGGTTCGCGTTTAAAGTCTATGTAGAGAGAATTGTGTTGTCTTAGCGGCCCCTAATTTAATAACAAATGATTGTTGCGACGGAAGCGAATCAATCATAACTAACCTTAGCTGGAAAATAACTTTACTTAAGAACTGCTATAAAGCCAAAACAATCTCTGTTAACATAAATTATATGTTTATCTCTGTAAAGCTGCTTTGAAACAATCTACATTGTTAAAAGCGCTATATAAATGAAAATGACTTGACTTGACTTGACATCAAAGCAAATTTAAAAGTGCTGGCTAATGCTAATCGTAAATTCGCTAAGATTATTATTCACGTTGGCACTAATGATGTTCGGCTCCACCAGTCGGAGATCACTAAAATTAACGTTAAAGAGGTGTGTGAACTTGTAACAACTACGAGAATGAACCAAACACAAACTTATCTTCTTCCAGAAAATTAATTCTAACTTTCCACTTCCTGCCGAACAAAGGGGAAGATTTGGTCAGGACTTCGTATCCTCATCAATCTTGTCATGGGGTCCAGGCATCACCGGTCTGACTAATTAAAAGAGCCCCCAGCACTAACGAAATAACTGGTCAATGCTAGCTTTTTTGCCAAAACACTGACTGGTTAAGAGAAAGACAGAGACCAAGGTCCCACACAGAGTTCTCACATTCCAGGCTCAAATCACTCAGGCTCCAGAGTGTCTGCAACCAAAGACTTTTATTGGTTAACTTTAAAGGGTAACTAAACCCTAAACCAACTTTTTTTAGTTAATGATCTGTAAGAATGGGGCTTTATTAGTGCTGTTCATTTATTCAAGTAATTTTTTAGACATTTGTGTTTAAAGTGTTTTAATTTTACAAAATATGGTGTAAAAACGTCTGAGTGCTGCCCTCTTCAGGTTGAACAGTGGCTACTGCAGTTGAATTTTCCTATTGGAAGTTGTGGTACACTCTGACGTCAGAGGGTACCAGTTAACCACACCCTTGCCTGCAGAGAGATAGGTCTCAGATGCACGCCCCCTCTCCACTGGGCTCTGCCTACTTTTCCAGCATTTTTCAAATATTGCCAGTGGGTGGAGTCAGGCTCTGACCAGGGGTTTAGTTACCCTTTAAGGAAGAACGTTGTCAACGTTTGATGGTTTTTAAAAGAATGATCGGTTCAGAGAATGGTACTGCTCAGGGCCCTAACAAGAGGTCACATGACCCCTGCGACTAACAGACCCCGTCTTTCTTAAGGACCAAGGAGATGAACAAAACAGACATCAGCAGGAACTATACATGACCTCAGATTGGAATTTCTTAAACCCCATAAACTTTACACACCAACACACTTTACATATCAAAATAAATAAAATCATCTCAGAACAAGTTTTGATGAACATCATGCAACTACATAATCCTGTGTTGTTTCTACCACATATGTGCATTTTTAATAAGTTTAAATCCCATGTAAGTCATTTAATGGATATAACTGTTAGATGTTTGAATGAAAGTGTGTTGTGTTTCATATCAGTATGATCGTATGCTCGTGATTCAAAAGATGGCTTGATTGAAATCTGTGTAAAATGTTTTGTATTCTTATGATAGTAATGATGTCTAAACTGTGGCCTCTGTACTCTCTGCTAGAGCTTGGAAAGTAAGGAGATCCCAGATAACGCATGATTTACGATGAGACAAATAAAGCCAGTGTCTAATTGGTCCGATCTCTTCAGGAGGTGGGACAAACTTTTGAGTTTAAAAGCTTAGACCCGAAACAAAGCTCTCCCTCTATTCTGTGCTCTCGCTCTCTGGGTTCACCCTCAAGAAACGCTCTGCTATCACTCTCAAGAGAGATGGGCAGAAAAAGAAGAAGATCTCAATCAGACCAGTAACCATGTAGACGCGAAGAGACAGAACCCAAATCAAGATCAGAAGAACATGGGTTAAACAACTTCATTCAAGCCATCATCTACTCTCGTCTCAATTTCCTTTCTTTTCTAAGTTTTCCTCTCTTTTCGTTGTGAGTCTCGGTTCTAAGTTAACCCTCTGGGGTCTGGGGTGTTTTTGGGGTCCTTGAGATGTTCTCACATGCCCTGACATTTGTGCTTTTTTCAGTTGCTTATAAACATATCAATGGCAAAAAAAAATTACACTCTATTTAGCACAAACAGGACTACCATGATATGTGAGCCACATGTATGTACATGTTTTCATTTTTGAGAGAATAATGTTTAAAATAATTTTCGGTTAAAATAGAGACTAGGCTTTCAGAAAAAAAAAAAAAATCAATTTATTAAACATAAAATCTAATAAATCATGTTATTGCATGGGTTTACCACTAGATGCCTGTAATAGCTCTAAATGAAGATGTTTGTGAATTCTAGTTGTTTTTGGACCAAATTACTTACTTTTAAGATGTGGATGGAATGTATTTTTTTAGAAATTCTCAAATAATACTTTTTGCCAAGGTTTATAACATTTTATTAATTATTATTTTAATAATTTTAATAATAATTATATTAATTATATATATATATATATATATATATATATATATATATATATATATATATATATATATATATATATATAATTATAATTATTAATTATGTTATGTTTTTCACTCTTGATGTTTTAGAGTTTCACCCCTTCATTGCTGAGCACTTTTTTTCTGCATCGTGGCCGATTTGTAGAGAATTTTTGTGTTTTTGTCAATTTCCCATTCATTTCCTATGGGGGTCATTTTTGACCGAAGACCATGAGTGTGACTATTTTTAGTGTGTGACTCACAGCGCTGCGAGACGGTGTAAACAAGTAATGATCTGAATAAACTTGTGTTTTCTCGAGCTGATATGGGGGCGTTTACAGGTTTGCGCGGATTGCCTCAGCCATTTGCGTTTGAATAGCGCGCACTCTCCGTGGGCGTGTCACATTACATTTGAATCAGCTGTAATGAGCTCGACTGGAATCGCTCTCTTTTAATACAGATTTCACAAGATGAGAATATTTGTTTTTTATATAAATTACTTCATTTAAAAGAAGAGAATTCAAGCTTCATGCCTGTGTGTCTGTATGCCTGTTTGACTGAGTATTCGCTGAGTTATTGTTCATTTTCGGACGCGTTTCAGAATGGACTACACTGACAGAGAGAAGGCAGAACTCGCTTTGTGTTTATTTTTCTTTATTTGGCAAAAAGCACAACACTTTGTTTTTATTGAGTATACACAAAAATAATGCACATTTAACAGAATCGATTGATGTATGAAACTCCTATGGAAAATCAAAGTCAACAGAGTATTTATGAGTTTCTTTTACACTGATAAAAAAAAGCGAGCTGGTATCGCCGGCGATACCGCCGACCTCAGGGGGTTAAGTTTTGCGACAAGATTTCGAGCCACGTTTCTTCTGCAAAGCCAGCTTCAAACAAAGACTTTCATTCCGCCAGCACACCATGTGACTGGCTGGCCCAGACATCAGGCACGAGGAGACCAGCCAAGGAACGGACAGGGAAAACCCCTTTCACGCAACAAAAGGGAATCCCCAAAAGCAAAGACAAGCAAGTACTGCCTCCAGACTCTTAAGCTGAACTGGTGTATTTGATACAGATTTAATAACCTAAGAAACGATAGAAGGGTTAAATTAATGATTGATGGTTCGTTCCAGGTCATGTCTTATAAGTGCATATAGAAACTTGGGATTTCATCATCTCACTCTTAAACTCACTCTTAAAACTTAATCTTTCCTTACTCTTTTTCCTTCTGCAACTCGTATGAATGTGTGTGCGTGTGTTTGTGTTAGATATTAGTTTTATGTGTTAGAATAATCAATAAAGTCTTGTTTGTATTTTAAAGAGAAGTATTACTTGTGTTATGTGCTTACGAATTTAATGTCTTAAACTTCTGATCTAAGTTACCTTGCTAACTATAGTGTTTCCCTATAGTTCGGATATTTATATCCGTTGCAGAGTTGATAGTTACAGCCAGTTCAAATGAACCGCGAACGAGTCATTTGCTCGGTTGTAATAAGTGACTCTTTCGAATTCCCTATAAATTAATTAATAATTCATTTGAGCTAAATTGACGAATCACTACAAATACAAATATCTTACAACTCGCAAGTACGATGTCAGGCACTGTAATTTGCTCTGGCCCCCTTCCTGTTCGCAGAAGTGATGAGATAGTTATAGACTGTCCTCACTCAATGGCTGGCTGTCTAAGTGGTGTCCGCAAAATAATTTAGAATTTATAGACAATTGGAAAAGTTTTTGGGGCAGACCTGACCTGTTGAAAAGAGATGGTATTCAGCCCTCCTGGGATGGTGCTGCTCTTCTCTCTAGTAATATGGCACATAGTCTTAGAGCTCAAACATGAATTGAGGCTCAGGTCAGGAAGCAGACAGACTGGTTAAACCGACCGTCTGCTAACTGTTTCACGTCACCAAGGTCAGATAAATCCTATCACATAGAGCTAGATATATTTCACCTAGATATCATCATATAGAGACTGTGTCTGTTCCTCGAATTAGGACATACAAAAAACTTCCAAACCCATCTAAGGGTAAAAATTTAATTGATGTTCAACAAATAAAAAACAGATATAATACAAATGAGCAAATGATAAAGCTTGGGTTGCTGAACATTCGACCCCTAACTTCAAAAGCACTTATTGTTAATGATGTGATTACAGACTATAACCTAGATGTGCTGTGTTTGACAGAAACCTGGCTAAAACCAAATGATCACATGACTTTGAATGAGTCCACCAGTACTGACTTTATGAACTTCTTTACTTATAAGATTGATAATATCAGGGAGAAAATTATATCTATGCAACCATCTACTACTAGTCACGGTTCATAAATCCTTGTGTTAATTTTGTGTATCTGTTGGTGTTTTTGTAGGTCTTGGGTCTGTGTGTGGTGCTTGTTTGTTGCCTAGTGACCAGCTCATCACTCCAATCAGTCACTTCAGCTGCAGCTAGTTTACTGCCTATATCTAGCTGGAGTGAGTTATGCTGGGTGTCGGTCCGTTACTCATGTCTTGTTCTCATTGCCAGTTACCTCGTCAGAGTTGCTTGTGTTTGATCCCCGCGTTCTCATCTGAATCCCGTGTTGCGCAGGATTACCGGTTCTGGGTTTTACATCGACCAGCATCCTTGTCTGTGATTCCACATTGAGAGTTTCCTGCATTGCACCCTGAGTATCCACTTTGTGGTATCGTCTGTCGAATTTCATCAGTCTCCTGCAACTTGTCTGACCTGAGTATTGTCTCTGTCTAATAAACTGTTTGCTACTTGCACTTGGATCTTGGAACTCCTTATTGTGACACTACAGTATCGCATCAGGGAGTGCGGACCCTGATTCTGAAGGGGAATATCTGCCTTTAGAAGATGACAGTGATTCTGAAAGTGAAAGTGTAGCTCTACACCAAGCACAAACGGTGAATCCTTTGCCCAATGTAACTTTAGATGGTCCTTTGCCCAATGTCAGTGGTGGGAATAATGTTTCCCGGGGTCGGAGTGTTAATCGCGAAGTTAGCAGGCGTGTTAGTGTTGTGGGGAACGAGGCGGGAGATTTTTACCGCGCTAGCCATGTAGCTTTGTCTTCTGACCGTGTACCTCTCCGCAATCGCGGCGACAGTATTGCGGTGGAGACTCTGTCTAATGCCACTGGGTATGTTAGACGAGGTCGAAGTATTCATAGGACAGTTAGGGGGCAACGTGGAGGCAGGGTGGGGAGTCGCAATGACAATGACAGTAGTCCGAGCTGTGCACACTCGGCGCGCGCGCGAGGCAGATCTGGCAGCCCGCGCTGCTCGTAGCAGGAGCAGAGGCGGTGTGACACGGGGCAGAGGGGCTATTATGCATAGTTTATCGCAAGCTGATGGGAATGCCGGCTTTGAGTACTTGGCCAATGAGGATGAGTACCAAAGTTGGATCACACACTTTGATCAGCCAGTGGGATATCTGGGGGATAGAGAACTCTCCAATGCCAATTCGCCCCTAGATTTTTTATCACTCTTTCTCTCTGATGATTTCTGGAATTTAGTTGTAAATGAGACAAATCGCTACGCCCATCAGTTTTTAGCCTCCCATCAACTCCAGCCACACTCCAGATTTCATCAATGGTCTGACGTAACTGTCAGTGAAATGAAAGCCTTCTTTTCTCTGCATTTGAGTATGGGTCTGGTAGAGAAGTCAGAGTTGGAGGATTATTGGGCCAAATATTGGCCAACAGCAACACCTGGATTTGGCAAGGTGATGTCCAGGAATAGATTTGAGATGATTTTGTCTTTCCTTAACTTCATCAGTAATGAAGAGTGTGTTGACAGGGGTCATCCAGGGTATGACAGGCTATTCAAAATCCGCCCAATCATCAATTTGGTCATCCCCCGGTTTTCAGCAATGTATGGTCCATCTAAGCTGCTGTCATTGGATGAAATGACCATTGCGTTCAAAGGGACATCAACTCTAAAAATGTACAACCCAAACAAACCAGACAAATATGACTACAAAATATTTGTTCTGAGTGAAGCCAAGTCAGGCTATGTGCTACAGTGGTACATGTACACTGGACAAAGTAGGCCTAATGCAGGTGATTTCGGTGCTACACACCTTATTGTCCGTGAGCTGATGGCCCCGTACACAGGGAAAGGGTATGAGGTGTACATGAACAGCTATTACACCTCGCCAGCCATAGCAGATGAGCTGGCAAGCAATGATTCGGGTTTGTGTGGGACTGTCAGCAGTAAGAGGAAGGGGATGCCAAAGGGCCTCACCCGTGAACAGTTACCATTGAGCAAGGGAGATGACCCAGTCTTCATGAGGAAGGGGAAAATGCTAGCTTGTGCGTGGCATGATACAAAGCGCCTCACAATGCTCTCTACACTGCATTCCAACACATGTGTCAGAAAGCGCATCAGGACCAAACACACTGATAGTGACTATAGGGAGATAAATAGGCCTGTTTGTGTTGATGACTACAATTCGTTCATGGGGGGTGTCGACACAGCAGACCAGAGAATGAAGACCTACCTCTTTCCCCATAGGTCAAGGAAATGGTACTACAGAATTTTTAATGCCATTCTCAGTGTAAGTATGGTGAATGCCCACATCATTTACTGCCGCTGCACTGCTGCTCCTCACAAGCCCCTGAAAGTCTTCGTGCAGGATGTCATCACTGCTTTACTGGAAGGCTTCTCCAGGAAAGAGAGCAACAAAGGCCGAAAGTCGTCCTCACTGGGAGACTTGCCACAGAGACTCACTGAGCGCCACTTTATCTGCCAGGCTGATGGTTACCCAGATTGTGTAGTTTGTTCTGATCGGACCCGCCCTAAAGGCCGCCGTCAGACAAAATACATGTGCAGGCAGTGTGGGGTGGGTCTTTGTGTTGTGCCTTGCAATGAGAGGTACCACACCATGAAACACTACAAAAAATGTCACCTGGATGGATAGGGAGTCATCATCTCTACAGCAAAAGGCCTGCTACATAATTTTTTTTTTTTTTTGTCTGCCATTTATTAGTAATGATTTACACTGTTGATTTACTATCTATTTCCCTGACCATTTAGTAGTGTACAATATGTGTTCTTTTTTGTGTGTTCATGTCCTTGTGATGTGTGCATCTTTGTCAGCTAAAAAAAAAAAAAAAAAAAAAAAATCAACAAAAACCACAAAAAAAAAAAAAATACTAACATTGTCTCTCATCTTGTCTCGTCTGTCTCTCGTCTTGTCTCGTCATCTCACTCATGATCTGTGCCTTGCCATGGCGAGTGAGCTTTTGAACTAAACAGGTCTTGTCTACTTGTGTTTGTGTGTCATATGAATAATATATATGTGCCCCATACATGGAATCAGAGTGCCTACTGTATGTAGTAAATGGAAAATCTCTACAGCAAAAGGCCAACCGCTACATGCATTCGGTTTGTTTCTACCATTTATTAGTAATGATTTACACAGTTTGTTTACTACTTACTATTTACCTGAGCATTCAGTATTGTGCAATATAGCATACAGAAGGTGAGGGACATTTTGGGGGGAAAGAAGTGCTGCATTTTATCATTTAAACGTGATTTTTCATGTAAATTCTATAATCCAAGATGGCCGCCACCATATGACGTCATAATATGCAAATGAGATGGGAAAATGTAATCTCTACATAAACTTTGGGTCATCCTTAATATTTCTCTAATTTACAGAAAGTCTCTATCTTTTATCACTTTTAAGATATAGCCTTTTGAAATTAAGATGTCAAAATCGAACGTTTTAGGAAAAAACCTCTGGCGCCTAAAGGGTTAAATCGCTTTTTAAACAACCACAACTTGATCCTACAGAATTAGTCAATTACAGGCCGATCTCGAATCTACCTTTCTGTCAAAGATACTAGAAAAGACAGTATCTTTTTAGAAAGAAATGATATCTGCAAGGATTTTCAATCAGGATTTAGACCGTACCATAGTACTGAGACAGCTCTCATTTGAGTCACAAATGATTTGCTATTATCATCCGATCATGGTTGTATCTCTCTATTAGTGTTACTGGATCTTAGTGTTGCATTTGACACTATCGACCACAACATTATTTTAAATAGACTCGAAAATTATGTTTGCATTAGTGGAATTGCATTAGCATGGTTTAAATCATACTTATCTGACCGTTATCAGTTTGTAGCAGTAAATGAAGAGATGTCATATCAATCACAAGTTCAGTATGGTGTACCACAAGGCTCAGTACTAGGACCGTTGCTGTTAACTCTGTACATGTTACCCTAGGTAGATATCATTAGGAAGCATGGCATTAGTTTTCACTGTTAAGCTGATGATACGCAGCTCTATATTTCTTCACACCCTGACGAAACTTACCAATTCACAAAATTAACGGAATGCATAGCTGATATAAAAAACTGGATGACTAGCAACTTCCTACTACTTTATTCAGAAAAAAAACCCCAGATATTCTAATTATTGGACAAAAAACGTCCTCACGTAATAATCTAGTATACTGTCTAACACTTGATGGTTGCTCTGTCAAGTCCTCGTCGTCGGTTAGGAACCTGGGTGTGCTCTTTGATATCAATCTTTCATTTGAAAGTCACGTGTCTAGCATCTGTAAAACCACATTTTTTCATCTTAAAAATCTAATCTAATCTAATCTAAATTACATCATATGCTCTCAATGACAAATGCAGAACAATTAGTTCACGCATTCATGACATCAAGGCTAGATTATTGTAATGATATTATGGGTGGTTGCACTGCACGCTTAATAAACAAATTACAATTGGTCCAAAATGCAGCAGCTCGAGTTCTTACCAGAACCAGGAAGTATGACCATATTAGCCCGGTTCTGTCAACACTCCATTGGCTCCCTATTAAACATTGTATCAATTTTAAAATATTGCTGATCACTTACAAAGCACTAAATGGTTTAGCTCCCCAGTACTTGAGCGAGCTCTTAACGCATTATAGTCCTATTGCGATCTCAAAATTCCGGCCAGTTAATAATACCTAGAATATCAAAATCGACTGCTGGCGGTAGATCCTTTTCTTATTTAGCACCAAAACTTTGGAACAATCTTCCTAACATTGTCCGGGAAGTAGACACATTCTGTCAGTTCAAATCTAGACTAAAAACACATCTCTTTGGCCTAGCATACACAAAACACATTAAAGACTTCTATAATTCAATGTTTGGCTGCATAGTTTAGGTCAGCCGGAACCGGGAACACACCCCATAAATCCTGATGTAATTGTTACATCATAAGAAGGATGGCGTCTACGCTAATATTAGTCTCTCTGTTTATTCGAGGTTTACCGCAGTCCGCCGGATCCAGGCCGTATCCAGATCTGATGAAGGACCTGCACCTGGACACAATGACAACGCAGTCCTGAAGTGTCAACCAGTTCCTCCCCGTTTAATGAAGTCAGCCGGAGCCCGGCCATATCCAGATCAGATGGTGGACCTGCGCCTGGACCCATCCATGACGCATCCCTGAAGTGCCAGCCTCATCAGCCCTGTTAAGACCTCATCGACACGACAGCCATCGGCACTGATCCTCAACAAACTCGTCTACATACCGGCGTGATGACTCCGACTTCCAACCAGATGGAACTGGATACATATTCGGAATGTTCTGATCCAATCTGACTTCTGACCTTTAATGCTGCCTGGATCATAATCAAATACTGTTCGCTCGTTGGCCAGAGGAGAACTGGCCCACGACTGAGCCTTGGTTCTCCCAAGGTTTTTTTTCTGCATTCTGTCACCTGATGGAGTTTTGGTTCCTTGCCACTGTTGCCTTGGCTTTTGGCTTGCTTAGTTGGGGACATTTCATATTCAACAATATTATTGATCTGCCTAAAGGCGGGTATACACTGTGCGATGTCTGTGCGATTTCAGCAAGGTACCTACTCACACTGAACGAGTAGATTGCATGCGATGTAAAAACCAAAGCTCAGGATTTCTGTGCTCACACTATACGGTCTGAACGTCGAGCTGCGACTTCACTGCTCACACTGTACGTGTGAAATATGCGCGAATCAGCGCGATAAACCCTTGTGCCGAGTTACGCCTATAGACGATATCATGTATCCAGAGATTTTGTCAAAACAAGCATCATCTATCAATATCAAGATGATTTAGCATTTCCAATTTATGTATTAAATTATTATTAGTATTATTGTATATTATTATTATTATTAGGGAAGGCGGAAGGCCTATAGGCTACTTTTATTATTAAAGTGATAGGCTGTTAAATTGCCACGCAATAATTTCATAGCGCATCACCGCAAAACCAACGGCGCTGTGAGGATAATAAAATATCACACAGAAGCTTACTCCTCCTCATTGAAAATTGTCTTAAACATTTAGGTCGATTACAATGAATTACAGACATATAATTAATTATTAACCGTCTATAATATGTCAGAACACTGCAATAATTCATCAATGAAAATAAAAAACAGCTTTATTTCAAAAACATTGTTTAACAAATTAATAAAAGAAGCAAATGTACATTGCAGAAGACGTGGGTAATGGTTAATCCATTTTGCAACACGAACTGGAGGTAAGCAACAGTAATTTGTAGCTAGTTTGAACTACATAACTTAAAGATCTCCCTCTTTTCGTTATTTTCGTTTTTTTTTTTTGTTGTTGTTTTTTTTTTGCTGCAGATGAAATGGTTAAACTTCTGTTTTCGCGCAGGCGCAGTGAGGGAAAAACACTGAGTTTAGAGCAATCGGTTCGTATCTCTGCTTCAACTGCGCGATATAGTCACGAGGAGCGACCAAAATTTCTAACATGCCAGAAATTCATCCGACCATCCGATTGCCGGTCGGGAGAGGTTCATCGCCTCTCGTTTCCCCGTGTACACTGCACGAACACTGCACGACAAAGCTGAAAATCGGCCCGACCCGAAAAAGAGTCGCACGAGTCAGAATTCGGCTCAAAATCGGACGAAAATCGCACAGTGTATGCCCGCCTTTACTTAAGGTGGACGATGATGCAATTTTCTTCTCGAAAATTGTTGTATTATTTTCATGTTATCACTGTGAAGCTGCTTTGATACAATCTATTGTAAAAAGTGCTATATAAATAAAGGTGACTTGATTTAACTCTCTGGGGTCTGAGTGTCACTATGTCTGGTTTATGTTCCTTGGGTCACCACTAGATGTCCTCCTTCCCCATGGTGTCCATCACACTCTTGAACTACATCCCCCATGATCCTTGTCTTTTCATTGCACTCAGCTGTCCCTTATCACTGATCACTGCACTCAGCCTGTTCCCCATTAGCATTGTCATTTCCCTGTGTATATAACCCTGTCTGTTTTAGTATGTGTCACAGAGTCCTTGTAAATATCACACCACTTCTGAGTACTGTCGTTAGACCCGTTTGTTTGTTCTTGTTTATGTTGGATTGCTACCTTGGTTTTGACCCCTGCCTGGACTGTGTACGATTTTGGATTTTCCCTAAATAAAACATTCTTACCGCATCCTTGGATCTTCCCTTCTTTCCCGAGTGTGGATCATGACAGAAGGACTCCGTCACCACAAAGATCCAGCAGAATGTTTTCAAACTTCTCTTCCTCCCCAGCCACCGAGTGGGAGAGGAGAGATTTGTTTAAGGGAACCTGTCTAGTCATTTTTCGTGGGACCCGTGGAGGCCGCAGGGGAGGAGGTGGTGGATATGGACGCTTCGGTCTTTTTTCAGCCCCGAGCCCGAACTGTCCAGCGGTTCCAGATCTGAGCCAGGGTTTAGCCCAGTGGTCCCGAAACGGAGGAGGAGAAGGAAGACTTCCTCCATGCCAGTTCCGGTGGTCCCGTTTCCGGTGGACCCGTTTCCGGTGGTCCCAGTTCCAGTGGTCACAGTTCCGGTGGTCTCGAGTTCGGTGGTCCGGAGGAGGAGGAAGACCTCCAACCTCCCCAAAGAACCGGAGGCCGTACCCGTGCAGCTCGCAGTCGTCCCCGAGCAGACCACTGTCATCCCAGAGGTCATGCCCGTGCAGCCAGCTGTCATCCCAGAGGCTGTCCTCGTGCAGCACGCTGTCGTCCCGGAGGCCGTGCCCGAGCAGCCCGCTATTGCCATAGCGGCGGAAAGCTTGTTGGATTATTTTGATACGCTATTTAAGTTCCTAGAAAGTACCAAAACTGTCCACGGCACGTCTGCCGAGCCTGTGTCTTCGGACAGAATGGCTGCCACCGAGCCTGTTCACGTCACTTCTGCCGGGCCTGTGTCTTCGGACAAGAGGGCTGCCACTGAGCTTGTTCACGTCACTTCTGCCGGGCCTGTGTCTTCAGACAAGAGGGCTGCCACCGAGCCTGTTCATGTCACGTCTGCCGAGCCTGTGTCTTAGGACAAGATGGCCGCTGCCGAGTCGGTGTTTCCGGACAAGATGGTCGCCGCCGAGCCTGTGTTTCAGGACAAGATGGTAGCCGCCGAGCCTGTGTCTCCGGACAAGATGGCCACCGCCGAGCCTGTGTCTCAGGACAAGATGGCCGTCGTCGAGCCTGTGTCTTTGGACAAGATGGCCGCTGCCGAACCTGTGTCCCCGGACAAGATGGCCGCCGCCGAGCCTGTGTCTCCGGATAGGATGGCCACCGCCGAGCCTGTGTCTTCGGACAAGATGGCCGCCGCCGAGACTGTTCACGTCATGTCTGCCGAGCCTGTGTCTGCGGACAAGATGGCCGCCACAGAGACTGTTCGCGTCACGTCTGCTGAGCCGGTGGTGTCTGTTCCTGAGCCGGTGGTGTCTGTTCCTGAGCTGGTGGTGTCTGTTCCAGTTCTTGAGCCAGTGGTTCCAGTTCCTGAGCCGGTGGTGTCTGTTCCAGTTCCTGAGCCGGTGGTGTCTGTTCCAGTTCCTGAGCCGGTGGTGTCTGTTCCAGTTCCTGAGCCGGTGGTGTCTGTTCCTGTTCCTCAGCTGGTGGTGTCTGTTCTAGTTCCTGAGCCGGTGGTGTCTGTTCCAGTTCCTGAGCCGGTGGTGTCTGTTCCAGTTCCTGAGCCGGTGGTGTCTGTTCCAGTGCCTGAGCCGGTGGTGTCTGTTCCAGTGCCTGAGCCGGTGGTGTCTGTTCTAGTGCCTGAGCCGGTGGTGTCTGTTCCAGTGCCTGAGCCGGTGGTGTCTGTTCCAGTGCCTGAGCCGGTGGTGTCTGTTCCTGAGCCGGTGGTGTCTGTTCCTGTTCCTGAGTCGGTGTCTGTTCCTGTGCCGTGGCCGCCCGAGGGGTCGTCTCCGCCGTGGCCGCCCGAGGGGTCGTCTCCGCCCTGGCCGCCCGAGGGAGAGTCTCCGCCCTGGCCGCCCGAGGGAGAGTCTCAGCCTTGGCCGCCCGAGGGAAAGTCTCCACCCTGGTCGCCCGAGGGAAAGTCTCCACCGTGGCCGCCAGATGAACTGTCTCTCCCTGTCCCCGTTTCCCTCCATGGACCTGGCCCCCCATCCCTCCCCCTGATCCTCCACCAGTCCACCTCCCGCCTGGACTCTTGTTTGTCTGTCACGTCTTGGAGCATCTGGTAGCCGCTCCGTAGAGGGGGGGTTATGTCACAGTGTCTGGTTTATGTTCCTTGGGTCACCACTAGATGTCCTCCTTCCCCACGGTGTCCATCACACTCTTGAACTACATCCCCCATGATCCTTGTCTTTTCATTGCACTCAGCTGTCCCTTATCACTGATCATTGCACTCAGCCTGTTCCCCATTAGCATTGTCATTTCCCTGTGTATATAACCCTGTCTGCTTTAGCATGTGTCACGGAGTCCTTGTAAATATCACACCACTTCTGAGTACTGTCGTTAGACCCGTTTGTTTGTTCTTGTTTATGTTGGATTGTTACCTTGGTTTTGACCCCTGCCTGGACTGTGTACGATTTTGGATTTTCCCTAAATAAAACATTCTTACCGCATCCTTGGATCTTCCCTTCTTTCCCGAGTGTGGATCGTGACACTGAGGTGTTTTCTGGGCCCTGGAGGTGTTTTCCGACATGCTCTGGCATTTGAGCTCATTTCTGTTACTTGTGACATTTTCATGGCTAAAGTCTGATTACACTGTATTTAGCACAAACTCTACAATAATATATCAGCAGCAGCATGTATGTAAAAGTTGGTAGTTTTGAGATAATGACATTTATGCGTGGTTTGTGAAAATACAAAAAAAAAAATGTCACTGAAATAAGGCCATGAAACACATACTGATTATTTATTCATAAGACTTTTGAAAATTGTATCACGTAGCCTAGAATATTTGCTCAAAATCTATGTGAAAATCATCCTGACAACTCAGATAAGACAATATATAAGACAATATATTGATTTAAAATTTGTAAGATATGTTTTGTGTAAGAAAGCTTTATGCGAAGAGGCGTAAACACATCCTGAATATTTATGGATTTCACACCTGAACCGGGAACACACCCCATAAATCCTGATGTAATTGTTACATCATAGTGGGACACATACAAAAGTAGACATATCACAGATTCTTTTTTCATATTTCTTTTTTCTGTATAAACATAAATGATGGAGTAATTTAAGTTTATTTTGCTACTATGTGAAGAAAATCCAGCAAAACGTGCCGGCACGTTTATCGACCTCAGAGGGTTAACTTGACTTCAGAAGTCTGACTCAAAATAAGTCAAGAATGGGAGATCATTTCAGTGCATGTGACCGATGACGCTAAATGTAAGTTACTAATGCAAACCATATTTAGGTCACAAGTGTTAGCTGATTGTGAACTAAATCTGCTGTCAAAAGGGCAAGCTGTTTAAGCCCATTGTATTAAATGCTTGCTAGGTTTTAAAGTTTTAGGCAAAAACTAAGCATAAATAACACAAATGAATGCCAGTGCATCTTCCCCGCTGCTGTAGCAGTTTCAAGTGATGTAAAGCTAATATGTTTGGATAGAGTTCTTAAAATGTTAACACATTTTGCCCTATTTGGCGCATGTTTTCTTACAGATCAATACATATTTAGTGTCTGTATAATCTTCCTTACTGACAAGTGCAAAATTCATAATGATGTCAGACTGAGATAACCTATTTCAGCTCTTATCAGTGTTACTAGTACTTTATACATATATTATTACATCTAGAGTACCAAGTGACCAACAATTTGGAAATTGTTTTGAGAGTAGTAATTTGTCCTATTACCATGATAACCATAGAATCCCAGGGTTCCCCCTAATTTAACCCATGGTTATGAGGTGAGGATAGTTGTGTCACTTACTTTAGCAGTACACAGCCACTGCCTGATGGTGGCGCTGTCCAGAACACCTGTATCCTGGTCCTCCTGCGAGGGGAACTTTCTGTCACTGCTGGAGGGCAGTTTGTCATAAACTGTGTGTCTTCCTCGTCAATTATCTGTAGAGTGCACAATCCCATACTCATTACAAATGTGTACAAATTATTTATTTTCTAAGATTTCTTATTTATGTTTAAAACAATCAAGTTTTGTGGAATTGCACACAGGCCATGCAGCATAAACAAATTAAATAATTTTTTTCTCTGTTGGTGTTTCATTTTGAAATTTTTATTTTTAAAATTAATTCTGTTAGTTAAATATTTAGTTTTTTTATTTAGGTTCAGTAATTTCACTTTAATGACAATTAATAGGTAATTTTCAATGTCATTAAAGTGAAATAACTGAACATAAACATTTAAGATGTAAAATTTCAGATGGCACTTAGAGGCTTTTGTATCTGAACTCTTCATATATATATGGGGTTAAGGATTAAGAAGCAAAAGTCTTTAATATAGTAAAGCAAACACAGGTATATGCAAAAGTAATGGCAAACTAAACAGCATGTAGACACAAACATCACCGGACAAAGAAGGAAACAAACTGAGGTACTTAAATTCCCCTTGTAGTCAATAATTTGATCCCTTAAAACTTATCTGTGATCACCAAAATGACATTTAAATGTTTTTTCCTTGAATTGATTTTTTTTTTCTTAATGCCTTAAAATAGCTTGAATGTAACTCTTCACTTTTGCCTCATTTAGTATATGCGGTTCTATGAATATGCAAATTAGCCCCGCCTCCACTCTCTCACACCAGCTCAGAGATCCACTCGTTGACAATCACACATCGACGTGATTGGTTACAAAGTAGTTTGTGACGTCAGAAACATCAGCTATTTCAAACTGCATTTTTGAGACTCCTTTGTTCACTGCAGTTTTAAAGAGAAAATACTCAGCAATGGTGTTGAATTATGAATTTGCACATGGTATATCTTAAATATTAAAAACACCACATAGACATATACTGTAATCAACATTAAAAGCTTGATTTTCACCACACGGAAACTTTAAATCTCTCTCTCTTTCTTAGCGTTATTCCCGCTCATTTGCAGGGTCCGCTTGTCAGGTTTAGTCTAGAAGTAGAGTCGGATTCAAATGCGAGTGAAACAAGTTTATTGAAATAATATCCAATGTAGTGAGAAACAGAGTTCAAGTCCGAAGAAAGGTTGGTCCGCGGTACAGAGCAGCGCAGGGTCGCAATGGGCCCTATCCACCGTGGAATTCCTCGGGAACGAGCAGGGATCCAGGAACAGACACTCCAAACAGGAAACACAGAGACAAAAAAACACGAACAGGACCGGACTAGACCACAAAAACCCAACGACCTGACAACAAAGGATGGAAATCACAGGCATTAAATAGCTGAACTAGATGAGCCGCAGCTGGCACTGAAGTGATCAGACAATCAGCAGACACACCCAGAAGCAATCACACACACACACCCACCCACACAGGACAGAGAATAGTCACTGAATCCATCAACTGTGACAATACCCCTCCTCCTAGGAGCGCCTCCTGGCGTTGTTCTGGGGATGAAACCCTGAAGATAGACTGACACTCGCCCCCAATAAGCAACAAAATTATCTCCAGAATTTGGAAACAAATTGGGGACCCCTGTCAGTTAGGTGGAGATGTACCTGGTAGTAGATCTATAGCACAGTCATAGAGACGATGCGGAGGAAGAGAAGCAGCCCGGGACTTACTGAACACTTCCTTCAGGTCGAAATACTCTTCAGGCACGTTTGACAGATTCACCGGCTTTCATCCTGCAACAAACAACAAGACACCGACGAACAAGCAGACACAAGACTGGAAGCATAACATTGATCACTCCAGGCCAAGATGGAACTGTGGCCCTAGTCAATTCAGGGATTGTGCCGAAGCAACCAGGGGTGGCCCAGAACTATGGATGCCGATGGAGCTATAAATTATAGTTCTTCAGTGTGATTTCCAGACGGGATGAGGGTGAACAGACCGGTGGTGTAAGTGATGGCAGGGAGTTCTTGTCCGTTAAGTGCACTGACGGATATCGGGTGAGTGAGTGGAGTTATGGGAATCCAAAGGTGTAGTGCCAGGGTGAAGTCCATGAAATTACCTTCAGCTCCTGAATCCAGCAGAGCCTGGCAGTGATGAACCTCCGGTTGCCCATTGCAGTCTTACCGGGAGGAGAGTAATCGATGAGGCTTTTTCCATGGTTAATCCGCCCAATAGTAACCTCAGTGCAACTGCCGGGCAACTGCCGGGCTCAGTGCAACTGCTGGGCTCCTCCACAGTATAAACAAAGTCCTCTCGCTCTCCGCCGTTCTCTCTCCTCCCGGGAAATGCCCATGCAGGAACATGTCCCACTGCACCTCCTTGTTCCATTTGCACTCTGCCGCCAATGTCCGGAATTCAGAGTGCATGGAATGAGGAGCAGCAAGGGTGTTGATTTAGTGCAGCAGATTAATGGCATATTTCAAGAGAATCGTTCAAATTGGTATAAAAGCATGAAATTTGGCACAGATACTCTCTAAGGGTCACTTTGGGAAAAAGGCGTTTCTGCCTATTTCTGTCAAATGCTCATTATGTCAATTGTTCAAACAGTGATGTAGGCATAACATTTTGTGAAAATAATCTCTTCAGAATGTTTTTTTGGAAAACGGTGCTTGTCCCTCAAAAATTCAAGATGGCTACCATTTTTCAAGATGGCCGCCATTTCTCTTGAATCCTTACATCTTTTTTTTCAAATGGTGATGCTATCATGAAATTTGGTACAAATATTCTTCAAGGAACATTAGCATGGAAAAAGGTGTGTGCCGCTCAAATTCAAGATGGCGACCATTTTCAAGATGGCCACAATTTCTGTCAGAGCTCAATTTAATGTATTAAGGAAGGTTTTGTTTAATAGAGTGAACGCCATTACACAACCAGGGCACACTGGTGACTTCACTGCTGTGGAACTCAGCATGGGGTTCAGTGTCAGCTGATCTAGTTTTACTTACACTGTAGTTCTTGACTAGTAGTAATAGTATAGCTAAGTTTAGTGTCCCAAATGCTGCCTAACAGCCCCTCATCAATTAGCCAGTAATAGACGTAGTTAGAGAGCCAAAGTGCCACTTCTTTGGCTCTCAACGAAGGCGGTCGCATTTTCTTCCCCTCCTCTCCCTTACCTCCCCTGCTTTGCTCCTCTCGTCTCATCTAGTCTACTGTCTTGTACTTTGAGAGACTCTCTCTGCACTGCTCTCCAAACTAAGAAATTATGGATTTGATCAACTGGTCTCTCAACGCAATTGACACCATCTTCTCGACGAGAAGCTTGGGTTCGGGGGAACCTGACTGCCCTGCTGGAATGTTCGCAGCTGGCTACACGATGGACGCGTGGGAGAAGTGGCAGGTTGTGTGTCTGGCGGCTCTTTCCGTGGAGGACATTGAAGATATCTACCTATTCGGAACCGTTATAACAGGTCTTCTACTGATTGGATTAGGCATTGCTCTGATTTATCGAGGAATTAAGAAGACGGTGACAGCTGTCCAAAGCCCCACAGGGCTGCCCGTCATGATTGAAGCATTGGGCAGAGCTGTCAGCACTCAGACTGTGACTATGAACCACAATATGGATAACATCATGGAGAAGCTCACAGCTTTGCAAAGACAAATGGATCGTTTCGGAGACCAAAATGGACCAGGAGAATAGCCGTGTAAATTGGAATGCGGCTACTCGCCCCAAGACCAAACAATCCCAATCTTATCTGCTTTCGGCCCCCCCTCAACCAGCACTGGCCTTGGCCGAGGCTGCTGTTGGAACAACAACTCCCCCGGAAGAGCACTGCAGTGAGACGCTCTTGCGTTCCTTCCCCCACTCCCCACAGACACCTGCTGATTGTTGACTCTGTCTGGGACATGATCAAGGTTGTCTCCATGGCAATTGCTGTGTATCACTATGACAATCCTGCAGACTGAGGCACTTAGATTATGATGCCAGGAGTAGCGACTCTCCAGGCCTACACATACACAAACTCTTACATATATACAGATATGCAATCACCCCCCCACCCCCCATCCCTCGCCTTCGACGCTTTGTACCCCCAGTCTGACAGGCGGGTCTGTGACCAGCGCCAAGAATTTTTTTTTTCTCCTCACCTTTCCTCATGTTATGCTGTATTTTTTTCCTCAATCCTCTGTCTTCCTGTCCTGTCTACCCCCTTGTCATATTGTATGTATGTTTGTATGGACAGGTTGATGGCTAATTTCGCTGGTACTTGTGACTAAGTGACAATAAAGGCTACTACACACTACAGTTAGATAGCCGAACCTGAATTGACAGGTTGTGCCAGCTCGGGAGAGAACCACAATATGGAGCCGAGCCAAGGGTACTCGGGGCAATACATGACTTGTTCATGTATGCATACCTGGAAGGTGTACAGATCACACAGGACTTAAATGGCACTGGATGAATGATCGGGCTAGGTGTAGGTGACCCGTACCTAGTTGTATCCCGTACCTGAATGTGTACTATGTCTATGATTGAGGTGGTAAAAGGATAACCCCTCGGCCTTAATCAGACAACAAACCCCCAAAATGGCAAATGAAAATCCCATGTCAGCCAAGAGGCCAACTGATTGGATGAAATGTTGTCTTTGTCAGACAGACACAAAGAAACCCCTCCAATCACCACCTACCCATCATGTTTCTCAACATGATGGCTATAAAATGATTGCCACCAACATTCCACTCTTTCACAAGATGAACAAAATGCCAATGACCCTGGACCTGGAATGACTGGATGAAGGTGGGGGTATAGAAGCTACTTTGAGAAGGAACCAAGCGAAGTATCACTACAATTGTCGATTTCGGTTCAACAACACAAAGTTACTTCGTGCCCAGAAGCAACAATCCGATGCTCAATGTAGTGAGACAGATGAAGGCCAAACAAAGCATCGCAGAACCATCATGCAGAAAAGTCTAGATGATCAGGTTTGCTTTCTTTGTGATAACATATCTCCTGAATCTGATGATGCTTAATTATTGTCTCAACTAAGTGGTGCTGATGCCATTGCACAGGAGCTGAAATACCATCATTTGTGTCTCATTCATCTTTACAACAGAGAGAAACTCCACCTCAGAAGGCTTGAGAAAGAGTCACAGAGTGAAACGATTCAACCAGCCATCTTTCCTATGGCTCTTTCTGAACTGGTCACCTATATTGTTGAAACCAGTCTCAATTCTGATGGTCCTTCCGCCTTCCGTCTCACAGATACAGTGGGGAGAACAAGTATTTGATACACTGCTGATTTTGCAGGTTTTCCCACTTACAAAGCATGTAGAAGTCTGTCATTTTTATCATAGGTACTCTTCAACTGTGAGTGACGGAATCTAAAACAAAAATCCAGAAAATCACATTGTATGATTTTTAAGTAATTAATTAGCATTTTATTGCAAGACATAAGTATTTGATACATCAGAAAAGCAGAACTTAATATTTGGTACAGAAACCTTTGTTTGCAATTACAGAGATCATACATTTCCTGTAGTTCTTGACCAGGTTTGCACACACGGCAGCAGGGATTTTGGCACACTCCTCCATACAGACCTTCTCCAAATCCTTCAGGTTTCGGGGCTGTCGCTGGGCAATACGGACTTTCAGCTCCATCCAAAGATTTTCTATTGGGTTCAGGTCTGGAGACTGGCTAGGCCACTCCAGAACCTTGAGATGCTTCTTACGGAGCCACTCGTTGTCATGCTGGAAGACCCATCCACGAACCATCTTCAATGCTCTTACTGAGGGAAGGAGGTTGTTGGCCAAGATCTCGCGATACATGGCCCCATCCATCCTCCACTCAATACGGTGCAGTCGTCCTGTCCCCTTTGCAGAAAAGCATCCCCAAAGAATGATGTTTCCACCTCCATGCTTCACAGTTGGGATGGTGTTCTTGGGGTTGAACTCATCCTTCTTCTTCCTCCAAACACGGCGAGTGGAGTTTAGACCAAAAAGCTCTATTTTTGTCTCATCAGACCACATGACCTTCTCCCATTCCTCCTATGGATCATCCAGATGGTCAATGGCAAACTTCAGACTGGCCTGGACATGCGCTGGCTTGAGCAGGGGGACCTTGCGTGCGCTGCAGGATTTTAAACCATGACGGCGTAGTGTGTTACTAACGGTTTTCTTTGAGACTGTGGTCCCAGCTCTCTTCAGGTCATTGACCAGGTCCTGCTGTGTAGTTCTGGGCTGATCCCTCACCTTCCTCATGATCACTGATGCCCCACGAGGTGAGATCTTGCATGGTGCCCCAGACCGAGGGAGATTGACCGTCATCTTGAACTTCTTCCATTTTCTAATAATTGCGCCAACAGTTGTTGCCTTCTCACCAAGCTGCTTGCCTATTGTCCTGTAGCCCATCCCAGCCTTGTGCAGGTCTACAGTTTTATCCCTGATGTCCTTACACAGCTCTCTGGTCTTGGCCATTGTGGAGAGGTTGGAGTCTGTTTGATTGAGTGTGTGGACAGGTGTCTTTTATATAGGTAACAAGTTCAAACAGGTGCAGTTAATACAGGTAATGAGTGGAGAACAGGAGGGCTTCTTAAAGAAAAACTAACAGGTCTGTGAGAGCCGGAATTCTTACTGGTTGGTAGGTGATCAAATACTTATGTCATGCAATAAAATGCAAATTATTTAAAAATCATACAATGTGATTTTCTGGATTTTTGTTTTAGATTCCGTCTCTCACAGTTGAAATGTACCTATGATAAAAATTACAGACCTCTACATGCTTTATAAGTAGGAAAACCTTCAAAATCAGCAGTGTATCAAATACTTGTTCTCCCCACTGTATGTGCAACCTGTACCAGCAGCGTATCCTTTTTCTAACAGTGGCACTTCCTCTCTGTGGACTACACCTTGCTGTGGTGGAGAGGCTTGTGTACTCCAATGAACCTGAGACCTATGCCGGCGGGGATTTTATATCCCTGGCAAGTTTAACTAAGCTGGACAGGTCAAAGGAGAGGAGGCAGACAAAGCAGACATTATGACTATTTGACAGAAATGGCGGCCATCTTGAAAATGGTGGCCATCCTGAATTTTTGAGTGGCACATACCTTTTTCCAAAAGAATGTTCCTTGAAGAGTATTTCTGCCTATTTTTATGCTTGCATCACCATTTGAACACTTTAAATAATTAATATTCGACAGGAACGGTGGCCATCTTTAAAAATGGCGGCCATCTTGAATTTTTGAGGGACAAGCATCTTTTTCTATTAACATGTCCTTTAGAGAGTATTTGTATCAAATTTTATGCTTGGATCACTGTTTGAATAATTGATATAATAAGCATTGAATAGCAATTTTGAAAAATGGCCATATTGAATTTTTGAGTGGCCAACGCCTTTTTCCAAAATAGTGGCCCTTAGAGAGTATCTGTGCCAAATTTCATGCTTCTATACCAAAGTGAACGATTTTTTTACTAATCTGCTGCACTAATTAGACCACACCGCCATTCCCCATTAAGCCGCGCGCCCTGATAACAGCGTTATGACGAACGCCACCTTAGACTCTTTGGTGGAAAATGTCTTTGGCTGGAGAGAAAAGAACAGAGAACATTTAGTTAAAAATGCTCTGCAATAGTTGGGCTCACCCGTGTAACACTCTGGTGTGGGTAGGTGCGGCTCAGGCTGACGATCAGTAGTAGGAGTGGGGGGAAATGAAAGCTTTAGCACAGGGTTCACCAATCTTGGTCCTGGAGGGCCGCTGTCCCTGCAGAGTTTAGCTCCAACCAGCTCCAACACACCTGTCTGAAAGTTCTAGTATGCCTAGTGAGACCTTGATTAGCTGGTTCAGGTGTGTTTAATTGGGGTTGGAGCTAAACTCTGCAGGACAGCGGCCCTCCAGGACCGAGATTGGTGAACCCTGCTTTAGCATAAGTTCTGCCAGGAAGACTCAATTACTATGTCACTTATTACCTTCACATCTATCCAATCATGTCCTAATACTTGCTGTATAAAAGATCGGTACTTACACGTTTGAGTTCGCAGACACTGACGCAAACAATTACCTCCACCCTCCCCACGACCACCAGGATGGTCCTGTCCATACCTCCCGGGGGGGGGGGGGGGGGGCGGCTGTGCCCCTGCCTTCATCTTCAGGCAGGAAATGCAGATACGCTACCCTCGGATTATGCACTACGGACGGGGCCTACGCCAAAGAACTTTATAAATAATTGCTTGCTGGGCTGTCAATAAATGAATGCTTTGTTACATCATTCTATCTCCCGAGTCTTTCTGGTAGAACTGGCGGTGGGGCTGGCACAGTGGGAACAGTTAGTTGACGAAGTTGATGGTGAGCTCGGACACCTGCGCCACCAAGACCTGTACCGCATGACCCGTGGCCGCCATCTGTTCTTCTTGACGATCAATGCGTGAATTGCTGCGGGATAGAAATTCCTGCAGACTCTCCTCTCTCGTTGAATCAGTTTGTGGTCAGATCGTTCTGTCAGGTTTAGTCTAGAAGTAGAGTCGGATCCAAATGCGAGTGAAACAAGTTTATTGAAACACCCACATGATTTGGCACAGGTTTTACTTCAGATGCCCTTCCTGTCACAACCCAGCACTGGGACACATTCACATTCACACTCACACAAACAATTTGGCATATCCAATCCACCTAACCTGCATGTCTTTGGGGGGAAACCAGAGCACCCGGAGGAAACCAACACTGACACGAAAAGAACATGCAAACTCCACATAGAAAGGCCTCCAGGCTCAGTCGGGACCATACCTGTCAAGTTTTGGATTTGAAAATAAGGGAAATTTTCTGGCGCCCACCGCGAGCAGTCCCACCACCCAACCAAGCTCCAGTATCCTTTACATTTTAAGACAGGTGTACAAGAAAGCTAAAATCACCACATTGACATGCTGTGAACATTCATTATAGCCTAAATGAAAACACAAAAGGGTATAAAGAGCATTTATTTAAAGGCTTATTTGCATATTTCCTGTTCATATAACATTGCTTGTCTTTACATTTACATTTTATTTTCATTCCACACATTCTCTTCTTTTCGTTTCATATTGCTTTTCTTTTACAGTTTTTCTTTTTATTTCACATAATTTTTCTTTAATCTTTTAGTGAGTTATTGTACAAATTTGTTGCAGACTTTGCATTCGCGGTATTTACATGAGGGTTTTGTTTTTTTGGCAGGAGTGCCTTCCGTCTCTGTCGTAGCGTCCATCATCTGTCTCTTTTTTTTTTTTCTTTTTTTTCCTGCGTTGTCACTCATCATCTGACCTCACACACTAACCTCGCGACAACTGCCACCTACAGTACCTGTAGTAGGCTACTGCAGTTATCGCGAGGCTAGTGACAGAGCTCAGATTGGGAATGTTTTTTTTTTTTTACTCCGCCCGGGCCTTGGGTATTATTATTTTTTAATAACGCAGGTTAAAATACAGGAGATTTACGGGAAAATACTAATACGGGAGGACGGCGGGAAAGAAGGGTAAAATACGGGACTTTCCCGGCCAAAACGGGATACTTGACAGGTATGGTCAGGACTCGAACCGGGGACCTTCTTGCTGTGAGGCAACAGTTCTACCCACTGAGCCACCATGCAACCCACAGGGGGACTTTAAATACACAATAATATGTGTATTTAAATATGTGGAGCGGATGATCCGAGGGAGCCCAACGAATAAACGATTAAAAGATTAAAAATTAAACTTTTTTTTTTTTTTGAAAAAACAATAAATGAGCCGTTTTCTCATTTTCTACTTTCAATTTTAAATCGAAAAATGAATGAACACGGATACCTTTCACTGACTGAAATACAACTTAAAATAAAATCTGTGCTAGTTGGGTACAATATACAGTAAATATAAGGTGAACATTGTCAACAATTGCTTTATCTATCAGTTGTTGCTCCTTTTTTGTAATCATTATGACTGTTTAGAGACCAACTCTATCAACAGCTGTCAGTTTCAATAGGTTTTTTTTTTTTTTTTTTTTTATGTTATTAGTAGGTGGGTTTTTTTCATCCCAGTGCAACTAGGCCCGTAGGAATTTGCTGATCAGATATAAAGTTGTTCATGCCTTGTATTATCTGAAAATATTCACTCACATTGTGAAAAGAGCCAAATGGTTGTCTAAAATCTTAAAATCAGCCGTGGGAAATAAATGCATGTTTGTGTATGTATGTGCTTCCGTCTCTATGACTCCTCAGAAGCATCCTGTAATATCTTTAACTGTGAAAAGCGTTTGGGTGAACTTTGACCTCCACTGCCCTGACCTCCACTATTTGGGTGACTGCTGGTGAGCAAGCTGTCACAGCTGAGCCAATGAAATGTATTGTCAAACAAAACCGGCCAAACAAACCGGTCAAATGCTTTTAGAGCAACAGAGCATGATGGCACTAATTTTAAGCAACATTTAAGTTTTTGTGAAACTGAAGTTGTGACCGATATTACTTCAATATTGTGACATTTCTGAGTGAAACGGAATACCAAATAAGAAAAAAATAGTTGGCAGGGCCTGATTTTATTATACCATTTGTTTGGATCTTTTTTTTTTTTTTTTTTTTTTTTTCACTTTCTTGTAGCAGACTAGCAGTGAGTGTAGTGGTTACAAGATATCCGGCCCAAGCCATCAGAGAATCAAAGCCATTCAAGAGAAAAAAAAACTAATTTTCACATTTTGATAAAAAGGTAACAAATACAAGCATTCCTTTTGGTTATGTAAATCATTAGAGAAAAAGCTGAGCACAATCACTGACACATCAACAACTTATTTATGTAATCCAGCAGAATGAAAGTCTGTGTTTTTCCTCAGACAGCCTTGCTAAAAAATTGACAAATATATATATATATATATTTTTTTTTTTCAGCTAGCTCAGGCATCCTCTTATTAATCTATTACCATTCAGATAGGAAATGTATCTGGTGGCGGTATATTCTTTTTCTTGCAACGCTTCTCATTTATTTTGACCTTAACAGTAAACATTTCTTGTTTTCTGCCTCATACACCTTCATTGTGGATTTTAGAGTTTTGCTACAGGTTTCTGGGTAAGATAATATTTAGTGTGTTTGTGTTACGTTCTGCTCTGACACACGGGTAGAGGATCAAAATACAGTTCTATCTGAGGGTAATCCAGAATCATAATCCAAAATACAGGCAAGGATCAGAACCACAGGGCAAACAATCCAAGCAATCAAAGGGCAGAAAACACAGGGCAAACAGGGAAAATCCAAGAAACCAGGCACGAGACTCAAACCATAAATATGGGAAACCAAAGACAGAATGTTCAGAATTGTAGTGTAACACTAGACAAGACTTTTCAGATAATGATTGAATAAACCAGGTATATATAAGCTGTGTCCCAATTCAGGGGCTGCATCCTTTGAAAATAAAGGCTACACTTTAGCACAATCAAAAATACTTAAGTATATCTTAAGTTGGACCTAAGCACTATTTCTGGATAACTAAAGTGCATTAAGTACAAAAGTAGTACCAATTTAGCATACTTTAAGTATACTAATTTAGTATACTAAAAGTACAATTGCAGGGTATTTATAATAAGTACATAAATGTGTAAATGTATGTGTAGTATAAATGTATTTGAAATACATTTTGGTATATTTATTTTTCACTAGGGTAGTAGTAGTGCCAGGTAAGATCTTAAACTTCAAATTAATTCCTCCCTTAATTATATAACATTATAGTTATATAAATAATGCAAATACGAAATAACACAGTTGTTCTCTCCCATTTAAATAATGTTTATGACTCCTCGTAGTTAAATACAGATGGTACGCAACTAGAATGCCTATTACCGCCGCGCCAGCCGCCACGGCGAAATCACCAGCCGCATTTCAAAGTCGTTTTGCTGTTTGTGCAAAAAAGCAGCAATTGCCGTATTTTAAAATGTAAGTGGGTTAAATATAAAACCCTAGCCTAATAGGCATTTTTATATATATATAAATAGGCCTATTAGGCTACAACACTATAGAACCAAAGATAGAATCAATTTTGGAACTGAAAAAATAGAATCAAAAGTTAAAAATAGAGACGATATTAGGAGCAATGACGCTGAATATTTTTACTATTCTATTGAGGAATTAGATGAATGAAGAGAGCTTCTCTCTCGTGAGCGATATAATTGCATAGTAATTTATAGTGATTTCAAAAGCAGTCCTGTAAAAAAAAAAAAAACCTACATGGGGTAGGCCTATAGCCCTACCATATAGACTACAGAAATAATTTTTGAGAGATTACGCGGAGCGCATTTTAGTTAAGATCCTGGTTTCAATGCTCTTAATGTATATAGGCTACTGCTTTAAAAAAAAAATATATATATCACAACGCGTTTTGAAATTGTTTTGAATTAAATACTGAAGTTTAAAATGTAATGTTTTGGCACACCAGGCCGAGTGGCATTACGCATTGTTCAAAAATCAGGTTTTATTCTGACATGTTGAATTGGCGTTAGAAGTTTTTTAGATTTATTAGATTATTAGTTGTTTCGATTTTAGATTTTGTTAGATTTATTTTTCTCATAACAGCTAAAATAACTTAATATAGGCCTTGTCTTAATACCTACTTAGGCATATAATAGGATAGGCTACTTTTAAGAAATGAGCAAAACTTGGCCACTAAATACTTAATATTCAATTATTTTAATTATCACAATTAAAGTTTTAATTTTATTAAATTGAACAAGTGCAACATTCAGCATTCAATCAAATATTCTAAAAGATGTATTATTAATAATGTTATTTCAACATAATATCTCGTTATTTAGACATAATATGTGTGCGTGCAACAAGCAAGATGTGCATTTGTAAATCCGGTGACACGTGCATTGATTTTTATTAATAAACTAGTGTTTTCTGACAGTGTCGACTGCAAAGATGAAGTTGACGATCGCCATATTCGTAGTGAACGCGCCTAGAGAGAAACATTTTGGATTACATAATCAGAGAGTAGCCTTTTTCTTTTTTCGTTTTGAATTATTTCGTTTAAAGACATTTCAAGCTGTGTGTATTTGATGTATTTCTCATGTCTGTGTGAGGCATACGCTGAGTTTCGTTAAGTTAGGATGAGATGCGCTCCAGTTCACGTGCAATGCAAGTGACCGCACGGGTGCCTCCATGGTTATATATTGGCTGTTATATTTGCTTCTTATTTATTGATGGTTGATGAAAAACGTATTAAAATTAAGATACAATTTTTAGAAAACGAAATTCACTTTAAAGAAAGGCTTTCTACAAAACAAAACTTAATGAAGTTGTCAAAATCATGTCTGACCCACTCCACGTCTCTCGATATAATGCACATCCTATCTTACTCGTGCTGTTCACTTTTCATAATCAACATAGATGGCTACAACAGTATAGTATAGACACTCTATTTGTACAAATTGCTGAACATTAATTTAATTTAATTTCATGAAACCTTGTAGTTAAACGAATTCACACTGTAGGGTAGACTGTGTACAGTTGAGACACCTTAAATAACTTGCATTCGCAGCAAGCACAAGTTGTAATTTTTGCTGTGCACTTGCATTTATGTCTGCTGGGAAGGAAATATAGAGACCAGACCTCTTGGGACTTTAATTGAATACATAGCGTTGGTAAAGCATACTGAAATTACAGCCCTACAAATTTATTAGGCCTTACTGAAAATAAATGTATCGAATTTAAGCAAAGTAAATGTTTAGACTGTAAGCCCTTTTTTATGTAAAAGATGATATATAATATGAAAACATAAATATTGATATACAGTGAGGAAAATAAGTATTTGAACACCCTGCTATTTTGCAAGTTCTCCCACTTAGAAATCATGGAGGGGTCTGAAATTGTCATCGTAGGTGCATGTCCACTGTGAGAGACATAATCTAAAAAAAAAAAAAAAAAATCCTGAAATCACAATGTATGATTTTTTAACTATTTATTTGTATGATACTGCTGCAAATAAGTATTTGAAGAAAAAATCAATGAGAAAACCTGAGAAAATCAATGTTAATATTTGGTACAGTAGCCTTTGTTTGCAATTACAGAGGTCAAACGTTTCCTGTAGTTTTTCACCAGGTTTGCACACACTGCAGGAGGGATTTTGGCCCACTCCTCCACACAGATCTTCTCTAGATCAGTCAGGTTTCTGGGCTGTCGCTGAGAAACACGGAGTTTGAGCTCCCTCCAAAGATTCTCTATTGGGTTTAGGTCTGGAGACCGGCTAGGCCACGCCAGAACCTTGATATGCTTCTTACAGAGCCACTCCTTGGTTATCCTGGCTGTGTGCTTCGGGTCATTTTCATGTTGGAAGACCCAGCCTCGACCCATCTTCAATGCTCTAACTGAGGGAAGGAGGTTGTTCCCCAAAATCTCGCAATACATGGCCCCGGTCATCCTCTCCTTAATACAGTGCAGTCGCCCTGTCCCATGTGCAGAAAAACACCACCAAAGCATGATGCTACCACCCCCATGCTTCACAGTAGGGATGGTGTTCTTGGGATGGTACTCATCATTCTTCTTCCTCCAAACACGTTTAGTGGAATTATGACCAAAAAGTTCTATTTTGGTCTCATCTGACCACATGACTTTCTCCCATGACTCCTCTGGATCATCCAAATGGTCATTGGCAAACTTAAGACGGGCCTTGACATGTGCTGGTTTAAGCAGGGGAACCTTCCGTGCCATGCATGATTTCAAACCATGACGTCTTAGTGTATTACCAACAGTAACCTTGGAAACGGTGGTCCCAGCTCTTTTCAGGTCATTGACCAGCTCCTCCCGTGTAGTTCTGGGCTGATTTCTCACCTTTCTTAGGATCATTGAGACCCCACGAGGTGAGATATTGCATGGAGCCCCAGTCCGAGGGAGATTGACAGTCATGTTTAGCTTCTTCCATTTTCTAATGATTGCTCCAACAGTGGACCTTTTTTCACCAAGCTGCTTGGCAATTTCCCCGTAGCCCTTTCCAGCCTTGTGGAGGTGTACAATTTTGTCTCTAGTGTCTTTGGACAGCTCTTTGGTCTTGGCCATGTTAGTAGTTGTGATTGTGATTGTATGGGGTGGACAGGTGTCTTTATGCAGCTAACGACCTCAAACAGGTGCATCTAATTTAGGATAATAAATGGAGTGGAGGTGGACATTTTAAAGGCAGACTAACAGGTCTTTGAGGGTCAGAATTCTAGCTGATAGACAGGTGTTCAAATACTTATTTGCAGCTGTATCATACATATAAATAGTTAAAAAATCATATATTGTGATTTCTGGATTATTATTATTTTTGATTATGTCTCTCACAGTGGACATGCATGCACCTACGATGACAATTTCAGACCCCTCCATGATTTCCAAGTGGGAGAACTTGCAAAATAGCAGGGTGTTCAAATACTTATTTTCCTCACTGTATATATATATATATATCAATGCTAATTCAATAGACCATATAAAATATATAAAATAAAGATATGCAACAGGCACGTTTAAACGACAAACAATACAATCAGAACCAGTATTCTGTTACGTTCATGGTTCCAGTGGCAGTAATGCATGCTTTGTTTGCATTGATTGTTTTGAATGAAATGTTGAAGTTTATAATTAAGTGTTTGGCACACCATGACGAGTGGCAAACTCTTTGTTTTGTTTTGCAAACTCAGATAGCCCATTGGGGAAGGCAGTAGGCTATAGTTGCTTTATCGTGGGGGTGCAGGACAAGAGGTGTTAATGTTCCGTCTTTCATATGCAGAGTGTCGGATAGCCAGCCTGATGAGCAGGCAAAGGCTAAATTCTTTTAAGGATACATATCAAAATCTCCAAAAGACCATATGTAGGCCATATATCTTATTAAATTATAAATATTGTAGTTTTATTGATTGTATTTAAAGGTTTTCCACACACAATTTCAATTTAGCAGATACAGAGCTCTTTAATTCGCGATCAACCTCGTTTTATTGTAGCCTAAGGTGAATTCAGCAAGGCATGCTGTATCTTTGAAGCAACAAAGGCTATTTGTTACAGTTTTTTCTTTCGTGATTTGTGTGGATGACACGCAGCGACATATACAGTATTATCAGCTGTATGGTGTGTTTTTACCCTGAAATGTTTAATTTCGAGAGAGACCCGGCGCGTGCAGTGGGAGACAAAAGAAACTTACTAAAAAAAAATCCAGCGCGAGAGAGAGGCAAAGAAAAACGCCTGTTCTTAATTCATGTTGCTTTGTACTATTTTCGTTTTGTACCATTTTATTTTTTTTTAACTTAGCTGCAATTTCTTTCACAATAAAAGTTTAAAATGTTGCAAGAATAAGATTCTGTGTTTCGCATCGCAAAGGGAATAAACTCTATCGATGCAACCCTGTTTTAAATAAATAAAGTGTCGGGACAGTTGATACCTTGAAATGTGCGATGGGTTTTCAAACTTAATTAATTTTCTTTTTCTTTTACATTTTCATTGTTTATTTTTTTTATTGAAAGCAATACTGTATTGAAGGTATTTTTCTGATTTGTTCGATCTGTTTTGAAAAATATCTTCCGTTGCTTTGGCCGGGTATCACTGTCAGTCATCTCAATTTCGTGAATGATTCACAAAAAAAAAAAAAAAAAAAGCAGATTAAAGACGAGCTTCATCATCTTCATTTTCTGGTGCGATCGACTGACAGTCTTTCTTCATCATGTGTCGTCTTTGCAGCGGCTCAACTGGAAAGTAGCCAATTTATGTTGTAATGTACAATTGATAATTAAACAAGATGCTTGACTTTAATAAACAGATACATATTAAGCATCAAGAACGGAAAAACAAACACTGTCGGCTACACTGAGATTCGATCTCAGATCGCTTGAAGGTCTGAGAGGCTCATGCTGTTGCATTGACCACAGAACTATCGTCTGAATACAGTTAATTTGATGTCTTATGCTCTTACAAAGCCTCATTGATGTGGCCTAATATTTTTCTATTGTAATGTTTTATGTTGATTATTTTTTTTTTCATTATTCAATTTAATTTCAGTAATTTCAGTATTGTGATTATGAATTCGGTCAATGTTTCATTTGAATTGATTTGCTACCAGCTTTCAATCGCTCTCAATGAGCCGCGGCACGGCGGCAGATTACGCAAAAGAGAGAATAAACTCACACTTTGCAAAGTCTGTGATTGTAGCGCCTCTTAGCGGTAAGAGGCTGCAAATACACACCCGCAATTTACCGCCGCGGGAACGGCGGCGGTAAAAGTATTATTCTGGTTGCATACCATCTGTACATACAGTTCAAACCATAGCTGGCTTATTGTTTCAGCAGGTACTACAGCATGATTACTCACCCTAATAAGAACAAGATGCAGAACCTGCAATACATTTATAGGGATATTTATGTTATCAAGTCCAAAGAAAAGCATTCAATCAGTAAGCACCAGTGCCAGCTCACCTCCCAGGAGAACTCAACAAAAAGTGCTTTTAGAGCAGTCTCAAAAATGGCTAAGAAGGCGCATGCTCGCAGATTTTAAATAAGCCGTACTTCAAATAACCCTAGTTACAAAAGGTTTTTCTAGAGGCACAGCAAAAAAAAAAAAAAAAAGAAGAAGAAGAAGAAGAAGAAAAAAAAAGTTCTGGCCTTATTAGGCCACATCAACCTTGAAGGCTGACGAACAAGTGAGAGAGAGACAGAGTGCTGCTCTAAGTGACTGTCACTCCAGGCACTGAATCTAAACCAGCAACCAGGTCCAGAGAGACTGTTCCTGAGGTGGCTGGATTTTGCACTCAACTGGCTGGAGAGACAACCATATCAATAAAAAAGAGTTTGTGCAAAACTTGCAACAAAACTTGTGCAAAAAGAGGCCTGAGTCTCTAGAATAAAGGCCCCGATATACTAACGATGAAGTAGGGGTGTAAATAGGACAGTTCATTACCATACGATATGATTCTCTCAGCCAGCGATACGATATTCGCCAATACCTCAAAAAAATCTGCTATACGATTATGATTCGATTCAGGGCTATATCGGTTGATTTATCGATATTTTGATATTATGTGCTAAGTTTACACAACCAGTTACAATTTTATTAACTCACAAATGCAACCAAAATATATAACATGAACGTTTAATTAAACTGTTTGAAAATTGCACACCATCTCCCATTTGGGACATTTACAACAGAAGAGTTAATTTGCAAAAACAGATAACAATCGATCAAACTGCAGCTGGGTTGTTTTAAGTAATTATTACAAAAAGAAATACAGGTTTCTTACAAAATTCAAGTTCATTCAAAGTATGTGTTTTAATTAAAAGTTTGTTTTTTTAGCAAAAGCAGATAACTCCAACAGTCGTTTTTTGGCAAAAGCAGATAACTCCAATTTTCATGTTTCAGTGTTAAACAAAACCAAGTAATTGTTATGATATATAATAAAATACTCGGCTAATCTTTGTAACGTTAATCTCCTCTGCTGACATAGAAGCCTAACAAAATTTATTGTTGTGACTATACGCAATACAGGAAGCTTTTCCCTTACCACTGTAATGTGCTGCTTTAGCAAGGTTCTGTGAAAAAGTTTCAGCTTTTATTTTCCTTTTACGCCTCAAAGAAGATTTCACAGGTTCATCAAGTTCATTGAAATGATCCATCCTCAATCACTTTTAGTCCGCTTTGACAAAACTCCTCTCAGCTAGCGCATCTTTTCGAAGTGACTAGCAGCTTTGTCACCTGACATGGATACTGTGCGCTGATTCGCTAAAACGGGCTTATCAGGTTGTTCACAAACAACAAGGGTGCTTGTCGGTTTCTGCTGTAAAACATTAACTTACGATGCCTTGACAGTGGACAATACCGGCTTTTGTGACAAAACGTGTTGTCACAAACATGTTAACAAATATTGCACAAGCTCTGTAATTTGTCACTTCAAGTCACATCACATTTAGCAAGCAGCTAAACATTAAACATGAAAAAACAGAGTCAGTACCGCTTTTAGTGAGAATTACAACTTCAATTTCCACTGTAATGAAGCTCTCCAGTGTGAAACTGGAGAAAAAACTATTTGTGTCAGTAAACTTGCCAATGCCACCAAAATGAAATGTATTTTTGTTAACATGTGAGTCGTACTGGTCAAAATCGCATAAATTTAAATTGCGAATTGAAAATACACCCAACTGAAGCACTACAATTTCGCAAATATATCTGGAGATATATATTGCAAAAAAAAGTTTTTACACTCGCATGAGGTGGTTTTTCAGGCAATTCGAAAAAGGAATATTTCTCAAAACTGCAATGGAAACAGTTTTCTCGCAATTTCAGGTCACCTGGTGTACGTAAAAGTCGATCATTCTTTAAAGATTGTGCGGTATGTTTGGACAGAAGACGAGACTGAGTTCTTTATTAAACATATAAAAGACAAAATAATATGGGAATACTTTATTCTAAACAACAATGAAACACAATTTATCAAGACCTCGAAGAGAGAAACACCTCTTAAGTGGCCACTCCCTCTTAAGTGGCCACTCCAAGTTTAAGGGGCTTTCCTTGGATAATATGCTTACGTCTCCTTCGATTAAAAATAATGTCTAATGCAGTGGTTGTGATATACTATACTTAAACCTACTAACATCCATTGCCATAATTTTTGGAATTACTTATTGCAAGAGGAAAAAAATATGTTTTAGTCGCATAGCACCGGCTAATGGAAACTCCGTCATTTTGCAATCGTTTTTTTATCTACATTTAGAAAATATCGCAAAAGTTTTCCGCAAACCTTTAATGGAAACATTTATGGTTACTCAAGTAACCCTGGTTCCCTTATATAATGGGAATGAGCATTACATCAGTTTTGCTAGACCAGCAGCATAAGGAGAGGCTCAGACCGTGGTCAGAGCCTACTACAGAGTCCGTAAGCGTCTCAGACTGACAACACCTGTGCTTGAAGAGCAGGGATGTCTAGGTTGTAAAATCTGATAAAGGTGGACAGCGAGGACCAGCCGGCTGCCGCACAGATACCTGCGGTATAGACTCCGCTGGACAACACCCAAGAGGTGGGCCTTTACTCCTAAGGGACACAACAAGTCCACAGACTTGTAAGCCAGCGCTGTCACATCCACAATCCATCTGGAAAGTCTGGAAACCGGCAGCCTTTTAGTGCAGCCTCAGAAGCTGACAAACAGCTGCTCTGATTGCCGAAATTGGCTAGAGCACTCAGTATCCACACTAAGGGTCCTCACGGGACAGAATAGATGAGGTGCCTGCTCGTTTTGCAGACATAAAGGCACAGATGAGGCCATTTCAGGCCCAGTGCATCCATTCCCTTTGAGAAGTATATTCAGCAGTGGGAGTTCTCCTTAATCACGAAGAGATCCACATCCGCCTGACCGAATGCGTGCCATATCACATTGATCACCTGGGGGTGGAGTCCCCATTCCCCCGTGGAAGTTCCACCTTGTGACAGCATGTCTGCTTCTTTGTTTGAGCGGAGGTTCTTCTGTGCCCATAAGAGAGAAAGGTTCGTCAGTCTGTAGCTCTTGGGCAAGACCAGAGAGCTCCTTGGTGGTTTATAAAGGCAACCACCGCCCTGTTGTCAGAGTGGAACAGGACACGATGACCCCTGAGTTCTGTTTGGAACTCCTTGAAGACCAGATTCACTGCCATCATCTCTAGGCAGTTGATTGAACCAACTTGACATAGGGGTCGCCCATGTGCCAAAGGCTACTCTGTCGTAGCACAGGGCACCAGTCTTGGAGGCGTCTGTCACAACCACTTTCCTCCTGGAAACTGACCCCAGTGTTACCCCATTCTGGTAAAAGCGGGGTGATTTCCAAAGGAAAGTATTAGCCTGTGCGTCACTCTTAGGCTGGGACAAGGCCTTTGAATCATTGCTGGAGTGGTCGCATATGGAGCAGGGCCAACGGAATGACTGAGGAAGCTGCCGCCATAATGCCCAACAGCTTCTGAAACCTCTTGAGGGGGTGGAAACACCTTACTTTAAACAAGGCCGCCATGCTCCTGATTTTCAAGGCGCACTCTTGTGAGAGCCAAGCCTTCATTTGGGCTGAGTCGAAGACTGGCCCCAGGAACAAAATGTGTTAGTTGGGGAGGTGCGAGCTCTTGCCAAAGTTGACCCCGAAGCCCTGGTTCCCCAGATGGCTGAGGAGCTGGGACCTGTGGGCACAAAGCTCTTGTTCTGATTGGGCTATAAGCGGCCAAACGTCAAGATAATTGAGTATGCAGATTCCCGTCTGTCTCAGAGGGGGGAGAGAGTGGTGTGTACGCACTTTGTAAAAGTATGGGGAGCTAAAGAAAGTCCGAACGGAAGAACTATATATTGGAATGCCACCCTCTCGAATGCGAATCTTAAGAACGGCCTGTGATGGGGGGTTATCTACAGTGGGGAGAACAAGTATTTGATACACTGCCTTTTTTGCAGGTTTTCCTACTTACAAAGCATGTAGAGGTCTGTAATTTTTATCATAGGTACACTTCAACTGTGAGAGACGGAATCTAAAACTCCAGAAAATCACATTGTATGATTTTTAAATAATTAATTTGCATTTTATTGCATGACATAAGTATTTGATCACATACCAACCAGTAAGAATTCCGGCTCTCACAGACCTGTTAGTTTTTCTTTAAGAAGCCCTCCTGTTCTCCACTCATTACCTGTATTAACTGCTCCTGTTTGAACGCATTACCTGTATAAAAGACACCCGTCCACACACTCAATCAAACAGACTCCAACCTCTCCACAATGGCCAAGACCAGAGAGCTGTGTAAGGACATCAGGGATAAAACTGTAGACATGCACAAGGCTGGGATGGGCTACAGGACAATAGTCCAGCAGCTTGGTGAGAAGGCAACAACTGTTGGCGCAATTATTAGAAAATGGAAGAAGTTCAAGATGACGGTCAATCTCCCTCGGTCTGGGGCACCATGCAAGATCTCAACTCGTGGGGCATCAATGATCATGAGGAAGGTGAGGGATCAGCCCAGAACTACACAGCAGGACCTGGTCAATGACCTGAAGAGAGCTGGGACCACAGTCTCAAAGAAAACCATTAGTAACACACTACGCCGTCATGGATTAAAATCCTGCAGCGCACGCAAGGTCCCCCTGCTCAAGCCAGCGCATGTCCAGGCCAGTCTGAAGTTTGCCAATGACCATCTGGATGATCCAGAGGAGGAATGGGAGAAGATTATGTGGTCTGATGAGACAAAAATAGAGCTTTTTGGTCTAAACTCCACTCGCCGTGTTTGGAGGAAGAAGGATGAGTACAACCCCCAAGAACACCATCCCAACCGTGAAGCATGGAGGTGGAAACATCATTCTTTGGGGATGCTTTTCTGCAAAGGGGACAGGACGACTGCACCGTATAGAGGGGAGGATGGATGGACAACCTCCTTCCCTCAGTAAGAGCATTGAAGATGGGTCGTGGCTGGGTCTTCCAGCATGACAACAACCCGAAACACACAGCCAGGGCAACTAAGGAGTGGCTCTGTAAGAAGCATCTCAAGGTCCTGGAGTGGCCTAGCCAGTCTCCAGACCAGAACCCAATAGAAAATCTTTGGAGGGAGTCCGTATTGCCCAGCGACAGCCCCGAAACCTGAAGGATCTGGAGAAGGTCTGTATGGAGGAGTGGGCCAAAATCCCTGCTGCAGTGTGTGCAAACCTGGTCAAGAACTACAGGAAACGTATGATCTTTGTAATTGCAAAAAAAAAAGGTTTCTGTACCAAATATTAAGTTCTGCTTTTCTGATGTATCAAATACTTAAACATCATACAATGTGATTTTCTGGATTTTTGTTTTAGATTCCGTCACTCACAGTTGAAGAGTACCTATGATAAAAAAATTACAGACTTCTACATGCTTTGTAAGTGGGAAAACCTGCAAAATCGGCAGTGTATCAAATATTTGTTCTCCCCACTGTAGATATAAAAAAGACATCTTTTAGATCCACTAATATAAACCAATCCCCAGGTGAATTTGCACATGGATTTGTTTGATAGTCAACATCTTAAAGAGCAGACTCATAAGGGCACAGTTCTGATGTCTCAGATCGAGGATGGGCATGAGGCCGCCATCCTTCTTGGAGACTAGGAAGTAGTGGCTGTAGAAGCCTAACCTGCTGTGTTCTGTGGAAAATTTCTCCACGGTGCCTTTTTACAGCATAGAATGAACTTCGGCTCTGAGGACATGAAAACTGCCATCTGAGACTGATGTTTAAATCACACCACTGGTCTGCCAGCGAATTGAAGCAAGTACCCTTGTTCTATTATCCCCAAAATATAGATTTACACTCCGGTGATGGCCTGCTATGCCTGGAGTTGAGAGGCAAAAGTGGCGCTCCGCACTTCTAGGCTGGCCATAGTGCGGCCGATGGCTTGGGCAGTGGCTTTGGCAGCACGCTGGGCCAAATCCGTGGCACTACGCAGCTCTTTGAACATCTCAGGGTCAGATCCTGGTTTGTCTATGTTGTGGAGAAGCTTGACCTGATAAACTTGAAGCAACGCCATTGTATGCAGCTTTGAAGAATGCATGGGCATTGCCCGACAAGCTATGAGCTCAGAGGCGCTGTGTTTTAAAACAAACGCTGGCGTAAACATGTACATGTCTTGTACAGTGAAATACACTCTATGAGTCTCGCCTGATAGACACAGGGGAGAAGCATCATACTGAGCTGTCAGCGCTGTTCTCAGCTGTAGTGCTGTCAGCACAGTTCTCGCTCTCACAGTGCAAGCAGCACTGGGGAATCCCCTTGCTGCAGGGAGAGTGAAGCACATGGGATATGGACCGGTATGAGCTCACTTAGTCCCGTCAGCTCAGCCCTGCCACTCCATTGTTTCTTCATATCAGGCTTTGAGAGGGGGAGAATTGTGAAGAGCGAGGGGAGGGGCCACTTCTTTAGAGAAAGCGGTCCGTGAATGCAGGGCAGCGAAACTCACGTTCTAGCAGTGAGAGCGTCCATCTTTGATGAACATGGCTTGGCATGGCCCCGGCAAGCGCAGCGCTCAGAAGTGCAGCATTCTGAAACAAACGCCATTGAAAATATGCTCTTTTTAGAGAAATATGCTCTATTAATCTCCCCTATCAGGAGAGAAGCGTCATTCTCAGCTTCTGAGTTGTCAGCACTGTTCTCAGCTGCAGAGCTTCAGCGCCATTCTCGTACTCGCAGTGCGAGCAGCTGGTCTCAGTTAGTGTAGCCTCAATGTGGGCGCGGCCAGGCAGGAGTGAATGGGTGCCCTGCACGAGCCACATTCACGGTGTGACATTTGCAACAACATCGCACAAAATATGTTCTTAAATTTGCTCTTTTAGTGGTTGCTGGATGGCCGCAAGGCAAATTGCTGAATCAGCTTGCTTGCTTAAACATCGTTGTTCTGCTGCAAGGCTTGTTTCCACGGCGAGAAGAGGCAAGAAGAGCGGCTTCAGTCTTCTTCGGAGCAGCGAGATGATCTTGACGAGATCTGCATTTCTACATGGCATTTAGGCAGCAGACCCGCCTCTTTTGGCAGGCTGAAATGCAATTTGTTTGTGCACTTGCACAGACGTGAACCAATCAGGCTTCAGGATTTGGAGAAAACAGGAGTTTTCCCCATAAGTGTCAGCAAAACTGACAAAATGTGAGTGAACCATATCGAAAGGGAACCCAGCTACTGACTTCTTACTATATTACACAAGAATGTCAGTTTTGTCTAGCTGAATGCTATTGTGACTAACACTGAGGTATTTAGAAACAGATTTCAAAAGTAGATAGAATTTCCTGGAAAAAGTCAATGGTTGATTGCTAAGATTGTATTTCCTAATTCATTACAATGTCAGTGTCACGTTTAGTTAGTTTTCATTTAATTGCCTGTGTTTTCTTTATGTTAATAAATCAATTCATATTTGAGTCTACTTTGCCCACCTTCTTCATTCCTGGGATTAAATGTGACAGGCCGGTCATTTGCCAATTTAGCAGACATTACCAACATTCCATATCATAGATATTTATGGAATACAAATGTATGTCTGACAGATTTTATGCATGTGATGTCTAACACAATGAAAGAATGTTTAAAATAATTTCACTGAGAAAAAACTCATCAGTTAGCTACATGTATTTAGTTTTGTAATTGTAGACAATTGAACTTAATCTTTTGCACACATGTGCCAAAACGTGCAACTTGCTGAAATTAATAAGGATTAAAATCTGTTGTGAACAATAAACTAATTGCTCAGAGATCTGAATGTATTTGAGGAAAAACAAATTTACAAGGCAGCTACCTAGGCAGTAGGCAGCAGGTCAGCTCACTATGCTTTGAAACAGAGCCATGAAGCATGTTTCTGTTTAAACTCTCCAAATCTGCTGTCGTGTCAATTCTCCAAAGTACCACAAAGAGCAAAAACAATTAATTTTACTCACTTTTGTCATTCAGTCACTGCAGTGGGATTCAGGTATTCAGAAGTAATATGTTCACAGTGCCTTCATCATATTTGAATTTGAATACGGCCAGGAAGCATATCACTGACTGAATGCTTCCTGTGCTTCCTCGACAGTCTCCCCTCACAGAGCCATACCATACATCATCCATTCAAAGAAACCCAAGGCTGGCACTAATTAACTATGGCACAAAATCAATTTCAAGAGCAAATAAAAGCCCAAAAAAGAGAAGGGGAGTCTGCCAGATCTTGAGAATAATAAGAAACGAAATAATAAATGTGACTTGCCTCCGGGTTGGTTCTGTAGGTTAATGGGGAGGTCGGTACTTGTGGTCATGAATCTTCAGGGTTTCTGAAGGAACTCTCTTCAGTATACCCTTGCAAAAACATTGACTGTGTTATTAGATGGTTTTACCATGGTACACTGAAATATACCATTCTATTGAAAGATTAACAAATTAATGTACCATGATTAATGTACCATGTAATACAAATATTATCAAGATATTCCCCCAAAAAAAAAAAAAAAAAAAAAAAAAAAACATAGATATTGTCATGGTACCAGTGTTCCACATAACATAACACTTTTTAGTACATTTTTGTTTTTAATTTTCTGTGTAAAGTAACCCAACACAGTATGGTGTAAAAATAAGAAGATTAGAAATAGCCAAAAGCCAAATACAGTTAACATTTAAGCCTCTTGTGTCAAAGCAGATCCCACCTCATGAAACTTTTCAACAGCACGTATGACCCCCAGCATTAACACCAGTCTCTCCAAGATACAGTGATAAACGCAGCAGAGGGGTGAAAGGTGTGGCAGCTCTGACTGGAAGTGTCAGTATGGCAGTGCTTTCACTTATTAAGGGCAGAGTCACGAAGATGGGCTCTCTGGGGAAATGAGCAAAAAGAACAAGAGACAAAGAAGGAGAGAGGTAGGGATGTGCGATATTGACAAAAAAAATATCCCTCAATATTTTCAAGGATTTATTTGATAACTATAATTAGACAATATTTTACTGATTGTGTTTATGTGTTGGTACCTTTGGCAGTTTTAGACTGCCATGGACAGCTGACTCCTAAAGTTTTTGATATTCTTCACATTCTGCATGGTGGTCAGTTCACAGCAGTGACAGAAATGGTCTTTTCCTATCTGTTTAAATCGATTTTTAACTTTTATCTGCATTTTTAACTTAATATAAAGCATTTTTTAACCAATGTATGGTAACAATTAAATGTATGCATCTTTTGTCAAATACTTACACTTAATTGATGAATTCAATTGGAATAATAAGACACAATAGGGCTGTTACCAATCAAATGAAATCAGTTCTGTCAGGACCACTATCGTCAAATACGACTGACAATTATCATACAGTTGTGATTGGCGGTATGGGGTTCTGTTCTGGGCAAGAACTCCCTGCGCATCCATGCAGCCTAGCATGGATAAGAGCAGGGAGAGCAGCAATAACCCCCCAAAACAAAACCATATGCCAATATCCCACAAAACATTTAGAATGGTTAATACATCCTGATATTAGTGGCTTATGCATAGGTTAGTGGCACTAAAAAAGGCTACCACCCTACAAAGGCAAAAGACCTTAACTTGCTAGAGTGTGGAACTGAGAAAAATTACTTTAAAGATTTTTAGTTGTCCCGCCAAATTAATTATAGGTAGGACACAGGATATCTGGCAATTAGATGTTTTAGTAATGACAATTATCTACATAAAAAAATCTTGAGCTCAAATGTGACTTTTGACAACTATTTTGAAGTTACTGTTCTCTGCTTTTGTATTGCAAAAAGTGATGCCAAAGTCATGCCAAGGCAAAAGGCAGTAACTTCCACATTCCACAACTTCAACTTCACCATTAACAAAATCATTATAGTAACACCTGTATAAAATCTAGTGATCATGGCATTTATTTTGTATGATTTGCAATTAATTATAGCCATCTACTCATTGCTATCCTGTGCTTTGGTTGCATTCTGATGGCATTATTAATACATTAGACATGACAAAATACCTCCATACCAGTAAAGAGTATCTTCAATTGGTACAGAGTGGCATAGACTTGCTAAGCGCGCGTTTAAAATGATCACGAAAAGACAGATCCTTGTGCACAGTCGACCTGGGGACTGGTTTATAGTAGACGAATTTCGCCATTTAATTAGCTCCTGAGAAACGTGATAGCTGCTGATAATACTGAAGGAGCTTATATATGAACCAACAGAACCAACCAACCAGAACTGGACCCAGCAGAATGAACATCCATATTGTTCCTCCTGCGACAGCTCAGGAGAGACTGGCAATCCAGCAGGGGTTGGCTTCACTGCGCCAGCAGGGTCAGGAGGTACGATCCTTCGCCCAGTTCTTCTGGACTATGGCTAGGGGCTTGGAGTACGATGACGCAGCCCTTAAGGAGGCTTTCAACCACTGCCTGGATGATCCCCTACCTCAGTGGAAGATGGAGCAGTTAAGGTTCCTGGACTTTAGGAATTTTACCAATTGCCTGCATCATCACAAAGATTGGAGGATCCTGACACCGCCAGAGCCTGACTGTAGTGACCACTTCACCCTTTATCCTTCGTCAAATCAAGCTCTCAAATCCAACTGAGAAACGAAGGTTGAGAGGAAGAGGGCAGCTCGGACAGCTGCATCAGTCTCTGTCTCTACCAAGTCAGTTCCAGTCATTCCTAAGCCAGCTCCAGTCACCCCAGAGTCTACAGAGACCGCTACTGCCATTCCAGAGCCAGACAAATCCGCTCCTGTCAGTTCAGAGCTAGTCGAGTCTGCTCCTGCCAGTCCAGAACCAGTCGAGTCCACACCTGCCAGTCCAGAGCCAGTCGAGCACAAATTGTCATGTCCTCAGAAGCGGAAGAAAAGGAGAAACCAAAAGCCCTTCTAATAGAGGCCCATAGCCCATTGGTCCGGGAGGGCCCAAGTTCAAAGGTTCCCAAGTCATTGGCCCAGGGGGACCAGAGTCATGAGGTCCCTAAACCATTGGCTCAGGAGGGCCTGAGCCAGGAGGCCCATAGCTCAGTGCTTGAGGAGGACCCAATTCAGATGGTCCAAACTCCAGCTGTCCCTGAGCCCATCAGTGCAGCCCAGGAGGGCGCTCTCGAGTCAGTCCCTGAGCACGTCAGTGCAGCCCAGGAGGGTGCTCCCGAGTCAGTCCCTGAGCCTGTCAGTGCAGCCCAGGTGGGCGCTCCCGAGTCAAGTCTGTTGTCTGTCCCTGAAGTCCGGGAGAATGTTTCCATGTCAGTATCTGAGCCTGTTCTTACATCTCCTGAGCCTGTTCCCCAAATAATCACCCTCCTTGCCAATGCAGTCATGGCCCCTGAGTTTATCCCAAAGTCCTTCCTCAATCAAGAGATTGTCCCTGAGTCTGCTTCTGACACAAAGACCATTTTCAAGACCCCACTAGTGAAGCGAGCCCATGTCTCCAGAAGGGCCACAAACAATATCCCCATCCCGCCCTCCCTGTTATCTGGCCCTTATGGGTTCCTGAAGCCGGCACCTCCCTGGTCAGCATCAAACTAATTCCCTGGATAATTTTCCTCCCTCCCAGTCCCGCCTCCTCTTTGTTTCCTGGCTGTCCTGGAACTCCAAGTTTTGTTCTTCACCTGCTTTCCCAGTTATAACCTCCTTTGACTTCTTTGCTCAGTGTGGATGCCTCCAGTTAGAGGGGTGGTACTGTCAGGGTTCTGCCCTGATAGCCTTGTCTGTGTTTTTGTTTCATGTCTCTATGTTTGTGTTGTGTGTCTGCACATGGCTCTGTCTTTGTTTGTGTTGGCCATGTGCTCCATTCATCCCGCCTCCTTGTTTCCATTACCACGCCCCTTGTTTAGTCCTTGTCTGGTCCTCGTTGGCCTAATTGTATTCACCTGTTCCTCATGTGCTCTGCTCCCTTTATATGGTGCTCCTTTCTTTCATGTCATTCATTATGTGCATATGTTGCTTGCAGATCTTGTCAGTCAGTGCATTCTAGATTTAGTTTTTTCTTGTTAATTATTCTTTTGATATTTGAGTTTTCCTTGTTCCTGTGTTTTTTACTTTAGAAAAGTTCCAAGCTTTTGCTCCGATTCTCCCAAACCTTATTTTGATTCCCTCTGGATTTTTAGTTTTTATTTCACTCTTCTAGTTTCCAGCAAGGTTGCGGTTTCATTTAGATTATTTTGTTTTTAAATCTGGTCATTTATTCGTAGAATTTGTTTCTTTTGCTTTTCTCTTGTTTGCAAGTTAAGGTTTATTTTTTAGAAAGTATTTGTTTCTTTTGTTTCCTTTTCAAATTCCAGTTATATAGTTAGTTTGTATTTTCCCTAGTCATAGTTTTGCCAGTTTTTATTTTGCTTTTGTTTCTGGTTGTTATCTCTTGTTGTCTTGTCTTGAGTCTTATCTTGTGTGATGGTTCATGCCCTGCCCTGTGTCCTGTTCTGCCCTGGTCAATGACTCTCCTGGCCTGGCAGCTTGCCTGGTGCTACATCAAGTCTTATCACCAACTGTCAAGCCTCTGGTTTCCTGAGCTGCTGGAAAACTTGTTTCTATCATTGGCCATCACACATTGCAGTCTCTACCCCGACCAGCCAATTATCCTATTGTGTATCCTTCCCTACTGTTTGGCCTGTCACTACTCCATTACCTTCTTGTGCCTTGTCTACTGTCCTGTCAATAAATTTTCTACGCTCATTTCTGCGTTTGGGCTCTCTCTCGTTCAGAAATCCTTCGACTCCACCAGACACCCTCTGCCTTTTGATTCTACCAGGTTCCATCGTCCCATCGGCTCCTCCTTGGTCAGTCGTCACACCACCTCCGCCACAGACTTGCGGATCTTCCGCTACGCTCCGTTCCTCCACCCATACGGCTCCTTCCCTTCGGGTACGCCTTGGTCCTCCATCACACTGGCTACACCTCAGACACTCGTCTCCGCAGCACTGCCTAGGCCTTCTGTTGCGCCTTGGGATCCATCAGCTCCGCCTTCGCCGATTGTCCCCCAGTTGATGTCAGCCTTCACTCCACCTTGACTCCTCCCTCCCTCAACTCCGCTGTGGGTTATCGTCTCTGGGCTCTGGGTCTGTGCCTTCAGACGGATATCATCATCGCTGCCGTGGTCTCGTCGTCTGTCTGTCACCATTCCTCCGCTGCTGCCTACTATCACCATCCCTTCGGCATCTCCAGTTATCATCCCTGCACCATCTCCACGCCCTCCTCCTAAGCCTTCTCCAAATCCTCACCAAGTCGCGAGGTCGCGCCTTCTCGAGAGGGGGCGTAATGTCACAATTATGTTCAGTTAGTTTGTTTTCATAGACTTTCAATTTGTTTTCATCAGTCACATGTGTTCCTTTGCTTAATTTTCCCACCACTCATCAGTTTCCATGGACACTAATCTTCACCACAGCTGTTCATCATTTAGTTCATCACCATATTTATTTAGTTCCTCACCTTCACTTCACTTTGTGTTTGTCGGTCGATGTTTGTGTTTGCATGTTACAAACTGTTACGTTTAGAGCCAGACCGATTTATCGGTCTGCTGATTTTATCGGTGGATATGAGCCTGTCGCAGATATATCGGTATCGGTGTATAAGACACAGATATGAACTTTTTTTACAGAACATATAACGTTGGTAAAATGCTTGTAAATTGTGTAATTGCGTGGTTTGTCCAGCAGAGCGCACTCTATTATTTGACCCATGTGACACCAGCCAACCATTTCATTTCAGTAAGGAGGTATCTTCTTCAGACACGGTGTAAGATGTGCACACATTAACTTTCACTCCACTGATAAGGTATGAAACGTGGCTAGCTAGCTAATGTAGCAAACGAGTATGATAAGCTCGTTGTGAGAGTAAAAGACGGGGACAATGTTTATTTACTTTATAGCATTGTGTCTCACCAGGTGACAAATGATGTTTTATTAACGAAGTTCGGGAGGAGCACGTTCAAATAATCAAGTAATCAATCAACTCATCAAACAATTACCATGTCTACCCTATCAGCATGAGAGGAAGCATATATATATTCACTCTGTCAACTCATCTAACTTCCTTGACAGTTTCAGCATCCCTCCACCACCCCGACTCCTCACTCTTGGCTTGTTCTTTCACAGCCAGGAATACGGGGGGAGTACTCTGGTTTCGGGCCGAATACCGAGCCCGGAGCCCTCTCCTCGGACAGCACGCCAAATACGCATTTATTCTATCTGACTTATTTGTAAGTGTGAACTCGTGAATGTAGCATTAAAACACTATTCAACAGACTCCACCGATGCGATGCGACAAAAGACAGTAGAACCCATTATAATCAGTGATGAGGTCTACACTGGATGCGCAGTGGCGGATTAAGACTTTTTGGTGCCCCTGGGTACTGAGAGTGAAAGGGTTTTAGACTGCTCTTGCAGTAACTTCTCTATAGCTACATGGTATTGTGAGGTTTTGAACTGAAAATAAAATTTAAAACCTCTTTCTGCAATTTTTTTGCAAAGTACAACTTGAAAGTGCAAGGCTGATGCTCTGTAGTGGATTCACACATACATGAGGGTAGCGAGGCACTTTCATTTTGATAGAAAGGACGCAAAAAAAGCGAACCCACAAAGCACACTCCCATAATCTGTATGGTGCATTTCCACTAGCCTAGCGTGGAGCAGAGCAGGGCATTTTCAGTTCATAAAGAAGTTTAGCTTCACGCTCACGTGCAAGCTTAAAGCTCAACTTCCATTGGAATTATTTGAAAACACTCGCTCTGCTCCGTGCCAGTGGACACGCTAGTGTAATATGGGTGTTGAAATGAAATGCGCATGCGCGTGCTCATGCAGTAGTGTGAATCTGGCGGTAGATCGCGCGTCCACAAAAAAAATTAAATAAATTATGATAATAATGAAAATAATAAGCTTTCACCAAAACATTCAAGGAATTTATAACGTTCTGATGAAAGGGTATTTATAGGCCTAGGCTTATGAATGAATCGCTTGTTTTAAAAGAGAAAAACATATTTGCTTGGTGCCCCCCCTGGATGTGGCGTCCCTGGGAACTTGCCCAATTGTCCATATGGTTAATCCGTCTATGTGGATGCGGCGCGGCGCGACGCGAGCGACAAATCTCTGACAGTAAACTGATGTCTCGTTCTGCTTTGTATCGGGCGCTTTGTCGCGTCAAACGTAAACAGCTTTTAGCTGTTGCGACGCGAGCAAAAGGGCCGTGTTAGGTGTAGACACGGTGTTAACCCATTCTGCCTATAACGCTACGTTACAACATCAAGCAATATTCCAATAATTGATATAATTATAACACTTCATATAGGGCCATTTTGCATAATGAGTACTTTCACAGTTATTACTTTTACTTTAGTTAAAGATCTGAGTACTTCTTCCTCCACTGGTAAAGAAAGAAAAATTAAAAAAAGTCATTAGTGAAGATTATGCTACCTTATTTAGAATATAATAAAGAATAGACCATGCAATGCAAAATAGTTTGGTTCCAGCTCAAATGTATCATTCTCATTCTATAATTCACCCTGCCTCCATTACATATCTTTGTCACATCATTATAAGTGTTTGATCTCCATATATATATATTCTGTTTATGTATACTGTATTCTATGTACAGTACCAGTCAAAAGTTTGGACACACAAATGAGAAAGTGTGTCCAAACCTTTCACTGGTACTGTACTATAATATACACATAAATAATATCGGCCGATATATTGATATCGGGCTTTTTTTACTCCCTAATATCGGTATCGGCATCGACCCCCAAAAATCCATAACGGTCGGGCCCTAGTTACGTACTACCACCTGTTTGTGGATTAAACCTTGTTTATATTTTGAATCTGCCTTCGTCTGTCTTCATTCGGTCTTGAGATACATATAATCATGAAAAGCTTGTAAAGAGAGAAATATACTGTTCACGTCAACTGCCACATATTCAATCTAACTCTATGGTATTTTGCCACAAATTAATCTGACATTAGATGTCAGAATCTAGAATCTAACAAATTTAGACAAATGTCAACATGGATAGGTTGTGTGACATGCCCTCATCCTCAAAAAAACATTAACAGAAGTATGCAGGGTTATAGAAAATACTACCCAGATTAAAATGAGTTTACTTTCAACAAGGATAAACATGATTTGGGTCAAGCACACTCTTTCAAAAGCATAAAACGATCAAAATCATTCATATTGCTCGTCCAACATAGTTCTTAATAAATTCCAATTGATTTAACAGACATTTTTGATTACTTTTTAATGCTGAACAATTGTGGTATGGTGTTGTATTGAGTTCATCACAATTGTAACTGTAAATGTCTAATATGGTACCTGAAACAAAACCATTTAAGAACCACTGTTCTACGTATATCCCACTAGAAAGACAAGAAATCTCTTCTGTGCAGGAGCAGGTTTGAGCAGAGCATTTCTGCAGGGAGCTGAGATTTATGGTTTATGTGACATTTAATGGGCCTTTTTTGTTCCGTTTCCACTCTCTGGCATAGCATGAGAGCTCGTGCGGAGAGGCAGCATATGGTGTTGATGTAAGAGCTTTGCCAGGTGTGGCTGAATCTGAGCTTGGCTCTAGCACACAAAGGGAGTACAGTAGATCCCACAGCCAGGCAATCAGGGCTGCCTTAATACAAACTAAACCATCGGCTTTATCTTTGTGGATTCTTCTCTAATTCATTGTCCCAGAAGGACTATAAGGTGCATAATATTCATGAGATCCTGTCTAATGCAACTGTTAAATATATAAGGATGTATCCTTAATTAGTGGTCTTTGGACATCAAGTAGAGGCCCAACATAATACAACTAAATACAATTTTCCTTTGAAGGGTTAGTTCACCAAAACATAAAAATTCTGTCTTCATTTACTCAACCTCATGTCATTACAAAACCATGAGACTTTTGTTTATCTTAAACAAAAAAGAAGATATTTTTAATTAAACCTAAGAGATTTCTGTCCCTTCATTGAAAGTCCATGCAACTTTGACTCTTCAAAAAGTTCACAAAGACATTGTAAACGTAATCCATATGAATTGAGCAGTTTAATTAAAGTCGTCTGAAGAGATACGATAACTTTATATTATGAACAGATTTAATTTAAGCTTTTATTCACATACATTGGTCAATGCACATATATTCAGCTAATTAAATAAGGTAAACGGAAGCTCAATCGTATTTCCTCGACATTTGATTCATATGGATTATGTTTACAATGTCTTTACAAACTTTTAAAGCGTCAAACTTTTGGTTGCTTGGACTTTCAATGGAGGGACAGAAATCTGTCAGGTTTCTTTTTAAAAGTCTTCATTTGTTTTTAGAAGATGAACAAAAGTCTTATGGGTTAGGATTAGGAACGACATGAGGGTGAGTAATTAATGATAGATTTTTTATTTTTGGATAAACTATTCCATTAAATTAAACATAACATTGAATTACCACATGGGCCATATATTGTATTAAATGCTGTGTATGTGAAACATGTGATGCATCTCACCTGGAAATGTCCAGCATAATCCTCCTCATGGTCACCATTGTGCCCTTCCTTCAGAGTGATAAGAGTAAAGCCTCTGAAGTATGCAGGGTTGGTTGCATACAGGGTTACTGGAAATAAATCACAATAATTATTCAACATGACCTTTCTGATTGATTTCACAGGTGATCAGAATCAATAAAACGCTTACAATTATATCAGGTATCATGATACAGAATCGTTAGCTTTTCACAAGTGTGTTTGCCCATACAATCTTTAGCTATTGAGGTTAAAGTTTGTTGACTTGTTCGCAGCTGAGGGGCTCAAGAAAGCTGTTTCAACTTGAGCTCTGGTGTGAAGGGATGCTGAAACAGCTAATGCCAGAGCAAGGTGTGTGCTGCGTATATGCTCTGGCAGTTTATTGAAAGATTAGATGGGTTCTCTCCTCACAAACTTCACTTCTTTTGTAGTAAAAAACAACAACTCCAACAACTTGTATTTCCAATACTTTTTCTTCTTTCTATATTTTATGCTCAAATGTTTCTTATTTACAAAATCTTTCAAACATATATTGAAACACACATATAAACAGATCCTTGGTCAATGCAGCGGTACAAATGGTTAGACAAATTATAAAACTTTGATTTGCATAGTCAAATTATACATGAAACTATGAATATGGACTACTGATCTATGATAAAATAATGTTTGATAATGACCTATTAGTAAAAGTTTGTGTAATGTATAATAAAATCCTTTTATTGGTGTAGGTAAAAAGATACACAAGTTTAGTGTCTTTTAAACCTGACATTATTTGCATTATTCCTATCTTGTCTCAAAACCTTGTACACTAGACTACCTAATTAGACAGAATTTTGATACCAGGTGCATACAACAATTTACAGTCTCATATGGGAGAGCAGTGCTAGCTGACAAGGCCTTTTTTAAAAGAAATATGACAACACTGCCTATTTAAGATGCAGTAAGCGGTATTTCAAAAATGCTGTTGAAAAGTTGGTCGGACCGAGCACCACAACAAATGTGTAGCCAATCAGCATTAGGGCGCATATGATGGTGGAGGACAGAGAGTGAGCAAGAGGGAGATTTAAAGAAAGACTTTTGAAAGAGAGATGATAGACAATCCAAAAGAGAAAATCTCAGAGGAATATCACTGAAAAAAGAAGGGTTATGATCAGGCAACAGCTTTAGGACCTGCTTTAATATTAGAAAAGCTTTCCAGCGCTGGTGAGACCTACACGGAAAGTCATGAAAACGGACGCAGAGGTTGCGTTGTTTCTGCTCCGTACATAAGTAACATTGGTTTTGCGGTTTCACAGAAACAAGAAATGTCAGTTGTTGTAATGTTAGCCATAGTTACAGGACAGTTTTGAGTGTCATTGTTTGTCTGGAGCTGCTGTGCTGCTGGCGACTAACAATCAACTGTTGCTTGTATTTACTTTTGTGTACTCTATGTTCATTTGTTTGTGCTTCCTTGTTGTTCGTTCATCATCTTTACTTTATTTTTCGTGAAGCACTATTTTTCTTAGCTTCTGCTATGATAAATACATCCACTCTTGCATTGCGTGTGTAACGGAGGCCAGCTAGTAACAATAGACTAGAGAATGCTGTGTTTAGCGTCCTTGTTGGCGCATTCGAGACCAGCTCGGCAGGGTTGCCAGGTCTGTGCATCAAAAGTAGCCCAATGTCCAGTCAAAGCCCATAAACAGCCGAATGCTGTTTTCTCCATCGGGGAGCCAAATTCTCCACTATATCTGTACATCTTGGGGTGTTTTGGGGGTGTTGGAGTGCCGAAATCGTACTTAAGGTGAAAATAGCGGACTTGGCAACACAGCAGCTTGGAGCAAGGCTGTTATGTGCGGGCTGTAAAGTGTTTGTGAATTTTGGAGGCAGAGAAATTAAGAGAGGGGGTGTATTTGTTTGGGTTGATTTCAAATATCAACAGTGTTAAACAACAATTCTGGGAGATCACTTAGGCTACTGCACCTTTAAATCAAGCCATCTTTTATGAAATCTGTATTTAAAAGTTATATAAGAGCTTTCAGCAGCATTTAAAATGAACAATTTATAAAACCACAAAAACAGAATGATTAATTACAAGAGAACAGACAATAGTTAATAAATTAAATTAAAATTAACTAATTGACAGTGTGCTCTGGTATAAATATAGCAACGTGCCTTGACCTGACACTGATTAAATATACCACTATCCTGAAAACAATTAAAATCTAATAACATTCTTGCTGAATGTTAATGTGGTGGTGTAATTACTGTTTATCCAACAGCTACTGTAGCTATAAAAAAAAATATATATATATATATATATATGTAAGCTAGTTTTTGAGACACAAAACAAATCTCCAGCGCGCGCACTGTGAGGCGTCTCTGGCACTAACAACAACTGAAATAGTGATATGTACCTCGATAAGTGCTGCCGGGATGATAATGCTCCGGGTCTCCTTCCACTCGCAGTCTGAACTCATTGAAGCCCTCTCTCCTGCCCCCAGCTCCGTGCGGCTGAGCCCGCGTTATCCAGCTGCAGTAGCCGTCAGATGTAGCCGCTCTGTCCGCTGGCTCCTCGGGCACACTCGCACATACGCAGCCGGTGAGCAGCAGCAGGACACCGGCTCTCCACATCTCCGATCGATTCACTTTAATTTTACCAATACGCATTTACAAGCGTGTGTCTAGAGTGTTTAACTCTAGTGGAAAGTAAACTTACTGTGATAACAGTCTCCCATATACGCAGTTGCTGATCTATCCGCCTTCACCGTGTTATTTTGCCATCTTGGACTGAAGAGAGAAAGAGAGATGAAGAATCGCCCGCCTGTACCGAGTGGCACACTCTGAGTGGACCGACTCAAGTGCTGCTGCTGTCTCTCAGTGACAGCTGAATGGATTCAGCCACACAAACTTCAAACAAAGACCACATGCTCAGAGCAGAGAGAGCATCTGTGTTCAGATATTTTAAACCATCAACCATCAAATCAAAATGGACAATTCTTGTTTGTTTGTTTTTTTAATATTTCCATATTTATTATTAATTATTTGTTATTATAAGTGGACATCATCATTATTATATTATAAGTTTATTATTTTAGTAAGGTAGTTGGTAAGTTTAGGTATTGTATAGGATTAAGGGATGTACTGTAGAATATGGTTGTGCAGAATAAGGCATTAATATGAGCTTTATAAGTACTAATAAACAGCCAATATCCTAGTAATATGCATGCTAATAAGCAACTAGTTAATCGTGAGAATTGGACCCTAAACTAAAGTGTTACTAATTCTCTTTATCTACACTAGTTTTTTTTTTTTTTTTTTTTTTATGTTGCTCCTCCACACTGCAACATTTAAAAATGCTTAAATCACCTTACTTCACATGTGTCAAACCTCCAAAAAAAGCTCACTGAAATGATACAGAGAGACCAGACATATAATTAAGCTGTCATGTCACTATTCTGGCATAGTAATTTTGCACTAGTGTGTCCTGGTTGCACACAAAATCACTAATTGCATGCATGGTCTAAAATGCAACTGTCCTCATGTTTTGCTGCAGGACAGCGATTGCAAATAAATATTTTGTCATCTTTGCTAGAATTCAATATGAATATTATACAAAGTAACATCATCTTTAAAGTCACAAAGAAATCAAAATGAACAGTTTTTTTTCTATGAAATATTAAGAGTATTTATATATGATCATAATATATCCATGCCCTTATTTATATATATATATTTTTTTCATATGCTTTTGTAATCTTTAATCAAAATAACTTACCCTCCCTCTCGTAAGTACATCTCTTCTCTGATGATGCGTTTTCTGGTGTGAAGGCGAGACAACCTGTCAGTCACATGAGATCGCAGCAATAGCAAACAACATCAATTTTTTCTTGTTTGAGAAGCCATTTCACTCAGATATACATCACAATAGGGAAGAAAAGACTATCACAAATCCCACTTGATGCCAACTTTAACAACACTATGAAAGTGGCGGTACAATAGCCTATGGGTCATCATCTTGATTATTTTTGCTTAAATCGATCATATGACTATGTCATTTCAATTCAATCTTGCTTGTATAGCACTTAACACATTGTTTCAAATGACCTTTACAAATGCATGTTTCATTGTTACAATTAGGAAGCATTCTGTTATAAGTGTGTTAAATGTCCATATGGCAGATATACACAGCTATAATATAACACAAGTTCCCTTTCGAGGGAACCCGCGCTGCGTCGAGAATCGACACTTTGGGGAATGCCTACAGCGTGACGCGTCTGAAGCCTGTATGGAACTAGTCCAATCTTGACTGGTGTTGCGTCATGACATCACTCATGACGTCGCATGTGATGGTGATGCGGAAGCTATAAAAGGACAGCGTCAGCTTCTGTTCTTCAGCAAGCGTTCTGTGTGACTGTGTGTCTTATTTGGTGTTGTATTGTCATTACCCTCTATATATCTATATTATGGAGAGCAGAGAGAAACAATACAGGCAGTGTGCGTCCCCTTGCCCCCTTATTGGGTGATACACACTCGCTTTGTGTTGTTTGCCTGGGAGTGGAGCATGCACGGCCAGCGCTCGAGGGCGCTGTCTGTGCTAACTGTGATCAAATGCCCCTGAGAACGCTCTGCTCCCGCCTGAGCCTGTTCGATGAATCAGGCCAGGCACGCGCTCCCCGTGGATCAGGTCCTGCGTCTATCGAGGCAGTGTGGCACTTGAATTCATGGCGATCGCAGATGGAGTTGGCTGATGATGTTGAGACGGCTTCGGCTCTTTCTCAACATTCAGCGGCCAGCTCCATTGGTCCCGCTCACGGATCGGAAGCCCGCTCTGCGGCTTCTTCCGCCCGTGAAGAGGACCCGATGCTTGAACTATCTGGCTCTGAGGAGCTGGATATTTTGAGCATTGAGGGAGGACTCGCCACCCCATTCTCCTGCCTTTGAGGAGCTGCTGGAGGTTGTGACCAGGGCAGTGGCTAGGTTAAACATTGATTGGCCACCAGAAAAGCAGGAAGCGACTAGAAAAAGTAAACTCGATGAGCGCTTCCTGCAAGCCCGGTCACAGCCTTCGTGCCGGAGCCTCCCATTTTTCACTGATCTCCATACCGAGGTGTCGAGATTGTGGAACAAGCCATTCTCTTCACGACTTTCGAGCCCCAATATTCACATGCTTCGATTATGGGTTTGAAAGAGAAGGGCTATGGGACGATGCCACAGGTTAAAGAGATGTTTGCATCCCATCTCTCGCCCGATGCTGCATCGTCCCTGAGAGCTCCGGCGCTTGCCTCCAAGCCCTGCCGTGCAACATCAGCCTTGGTTGGGAAGGCATATCTGGCAGCAGGTCGGGCTGGTGCATGCAGAGGTGTCAAGTAACGAAGTACAAATACTTCGTTACCTTACTTAAGTAGAAATTTGGGGTATCTATACTTTACTGGAGTAATTATTTTTCAGACGACTTTTTACTTCTACTCCTTACATTTTGACGCAATTATCTGTACTTTCTACTCCTTACATTTTAAAAATAGCCTCATTACTCCTATTTAATTTCGGCTTGTCGTCGTAAAAAAAAAAAAAAAATGGCCAATTACACAAACGGTTAGACCTGACTCCCGCCTCCTGAATACACATTGCTAAACTGATTGGCGTTGTGGTGTCTTTCTAACTTGTGAGAGGCTGTAGTCACATTTGTTTGTGCGCAGCGCCAAAAGTCCTCCGAAGGAAACCTAGATGCAGTAAGCGAGGGAGAAATCGGGGCAAATCGCGTCAGGTAAGCGAGGGAGATTTTTCCTTACATTACTTTTACTTTTATAATTTAAGTAGTTTTGAAATAATTATTTTTTATACTTTTACTTGAGTAAAAAGCTTGAGTTGATACTTCAACTTCTACAGAAGTCTTTTTAAACCCTAGTACCGGGCTATTCAATTGGCGGCCTGCGGGCCAAATGCGGCCCGCCAATCATCTCCATCCGGCCCGACGGCACCAACCTCCCTCCTCCTCTTTTCCTGGCGGTGCGGCTAATTTAGTTTGATACTCGCTCCGATTAAACTGAGAAACGTTTTACGTGCGAATATTTCAGCAGTTATGTGTCCCGAATTTATGTCGACTGAACCAGCGATACCAATCATTCGTGAATGAATCATTCTTTTAGTTCGATCCTTTCTAAACGCGCTTGCATAACTGTGCGTTCACACTGCCGCCAGCGAGACGAGAGCGTCAAAGTGGCCGGTCAGTAATGGTCTAAAACTATTCGGATTCATTCGGACCACTCCGTCACTGAATCATCTGAAGCGGTTTCTCGGTCAGTACAGTAACAACAAATAGTTGCGTTTACTCCGGTCCCGGACACTATCATTAAACAGCGTTGCGACAACCAGTGGGAAGCGTTTTTCAGTTCGACAGAAACCTCTCTGTTAAAAAACACAAATCACTCGACGATTTAACTAGTATTAAATAAGATGAAACAGCCTCAACATTCCCAACAAGACTGATGAGGAAAGCAGGAGAAACATTGTGGCATGAACGAAATTAGAAGACTTTAAATCGGCTAACAAACATTTACCATGAATGTGCTGTAGTAATTTACCATGTTTGGGCAGAAATGTGTAATATTTATATTGAATTACTGTGTAGTAATAAATAAATATAGTAAATATATATATATTTACTATAATATTATACAGTATAATAGTAAATATAGTGATTTATATTGCATTAGATTTATTAGGTGGGTAGAGGAATATATAATTAATGTTTGTTATGAAATTATGTCAGTTTCTTTGTAAAGGTGCGTATAGTTTTTAACCTGTGTTTAGGCATTTTTTTTATACAGTGGGAGTGAGTAGCCTGTGGTTATCAACTCTCACTGTCAGAATATTTTCATTTAAGCATAACAATTATAAATAAAATAATTAATATTTCTCACCAACAGCTACGAGTTTGTATAATTAATGTATTTGTGACCCGTCACGGAAACCAGGGACACAAGTCGGCAGCACAGCTTTCGAGCAAAATGAGAAAGAAGCGTTTTTTTTTTTCAAAATGGGTGATTTTCGTTTTTTTGCAGAATCTGTTAGTTGAGATCACGAAGAAGCCTCACCATGTTTGAGATAACAGTATTGGAATATTTAAAAGCGTACATTTTGAGGTTGAAATCGGCTTGTTTTTCGGAGATTCTAGCACGCAGTAGGGGCGTGTCATTGTCGGTGCGTATTTCCATACTGAATAAGCCGGCTTTTGTTTCTTTTGTTATTGCCCCCGCCCTCCAAGGGAACAGCGTGGCTACTTAGGCTATTATGCAGCGCTCTGGCCGGCTCCATCTGATTTCAAAATTCAATGAAGATGGACACCAATAACATTACGATGTCCAGCAATCGATTTAAATAGTAGGTTACATGGGGTTTAATTTGTCGTTTAATGAGACGTAGCCTAATACATGTTGTCCGCCTAACTAAGTAATGTGTATCTTAATGGTCTAGTGGTAGAGCTTTCGCCAGCCGTATCAGAGGATTTGAGTTCGAATCCGCCCTCGTATAGGTTTTTTTTTTCTCGTAGAGTTTTTTTTTCTCTCATCAAAACGATTATGTTCATCAGTGGTTGTATATCAAGCAGGGACACGCAAACGTTTGCATTATGTTTTGTGGTTTCACCAGAACGAATAAATAGTATCCGCAACAGATTGAAGCGCGCGTCCGAGTGAAGACAGTGCGGTGTGTGCGTGAGCCACACGAGAAAACACTGTATCCGCGCCACTGATCGCTACGGCAACGAGCACTTTGATCACTTGATTTAAAAAAACACATTTCAGCGCTAGTCTCTTATTTAAAAAACGAACGAAATGAATGCTATAGCACATCCTGTTTTTGATTTGAACATTGTCTAGAGTTTATCTTATTTTTTATTCAGTGTACATAAGAGTTGCCTATACAGTTTTATCGGTAGATGCTAAGAGACATTTATTTATATATTACCTGTTTGCAAACTTTTTCACATTTTCCTGACCTTTTTGCTCCCCCATGTGCTTTACAGCTTTACAGGGGGTATGGCTTATCTAAATGATATGTAAATGAGCCCTATTGTCACTCCCAGCAGGAGAGAGAGGTGAGAACTGAACAATCTTTAGAGGTGTTTTCTCCCCTTTGAGCTTTTTTGAGTGCCTACCTTCAAATGGCCACAACTTCTCCAAATATTATCAGATTTCCATGTGTTACACATCGTTGGAAAGCTTGGAAACTACACTTTCAGAATCTGTGAATAACTCAAAATGCCCCAGAACCGACTTGTGTCCCTACTTTCCATGACTGGTCACATTTGTTCCAAGGAAAATAGTTGTACACAGCTGTAAATTATCAAGTTTTTATTTATTATGGTTTTATATATTTGCATACTGTTGGGTACCACATTTTCAAGTAAATACCATACTTTTTTAGGTTTACTTTAACTTATTTATTGAAACTGTTATGTTTCAATAAATAAGCTAAACCCCCAAACCAACCCACCGGCCCACCTCAACTTTTCGATTTGATAATCCGGCCCTCGAATGAAGCTAATTGAATAGCCCTGCCCTAGTATCTATACTTCTACCTGAGTAATGAATGTGAATACTTTTGACACCTCTGGGTGCATGCCTGCACACGACGGGGCTTCTGCAGGCATACCAGGCCGACCTCCTCAAAGAGGTGGACGACAGTGGGGAGGTCGCCCTCAATGACATAAAGGAAATGCGTCTAGCGGTCGACTTGTCTCTCCGGACTACCAAGGAGACGGCCCGCGCCATTGGCCGCTCCATGGCAGCGTTGGTAGCTATGGAGAGACATCTGTTGCTGAATCTGTCGGGCATCGGGGACAAGGACAGGGCCTTCCTCCTTTGGCGACGCAATCAATACCGTCGTCGAGAGGTTTCAGGAGGCAAAACGACAGTCAGCCGCCTTCAAACAGCTTATCCCCCGCCGTCGTCCTAGGTCTCGTGGGTCTGCTGCCAGGGGACAGTCCCACGAGGCAGCCACCAGCTCCTCATACCTGCAGCAGCAGAAGGAGTGTTGCCTCTCGTGCTCCCCCACAAAAGGCCTGGAGCCAGAGGCAACACCCTCAGCCGAAGTCTCCCAAGCCGAAGGCAGATCTGAGGACTGTCATTCATGCGAGGAAGACTTCGGCAAAGAGGTCCTGACGCGATGGGTGGTCCCCCCCGCGATCGAGCACCAACAGCTCGATCCTTCGCAGAGCCCTCGGGAAATCGATGTTTGCCTCCCGCTGCTAAGTGCACTTCGGGACGCATCAGTTTCCAGTGAACGCAAATCGCAGTGTCCGCCCGAAAATATTGCGGCCCTGTTGAGTTCGCTTCCTCTCACGAGGCCTGTAGAAAAATTTAATCGGTTAGTTCCTGCCAGTCAACTGATTCAGCTCACCGAAATCCCAAATATAACACCAGAGGTCAGTCTTGAGAGACTGGTCCCCTAGTAGATTATCTAGATACCTGGAAAGGTCTTCAAAATATATCTCAGTGAGTCCTGCGCACAGTGGAAAAGGGGTACAGAATTCAGTTCGAGTATCGTCCACCCGAGCAGGGTCAGGTCATGGAACAAAAAGTTCAGTCCCTTTTAACAAAGGAAGCCATAGAGCAGGTTCCTCCTCAAGAGAGGGAGGCCGGGTTCTACAGCTAGTACTTCATAGTTCCCAAGAAGGATGGGGTGTTACGTCTTATTATAGATCTCAGGGTATTGAACCGGTCTCTGAGGAGATTCAGGTTCAAAATACTAACCATACGTATTATCGTGAGTCAGATCAGGTCTGAGGACTGGTTTGTCACGATAGATCTAAAAGACGCTTACTTCCACATATCCATCCTTCCCCAACACAGGAAGTTTTTAAGGTTTGCTTTTTGGGGAAAAGCGTATCAGTACAGAGTTCTTCCATTCGGCCTAGCACTGTAACCTCGCACCTTCACGAAATGCATGGATGCTGTTCTTGCTCCTTTGAGACTTAAAGGCATTCGCATCCTCAACTACATTGACAACTGGCTCATTCTGGCACAGTCAGAGGAGATGGCGGTTCAACATCGAGATGTTTTTCTGAATCATCTAAGGTGCTTGGGATTAAGACTCAATGTCAAGAAGAGTTCATTAATTCCTCTACAGAGAACTATTTTCCTGGGGGTAGTATGGGACTCAGTCACGATGCGGGCACAGTTGTCTCCTGCTCGTATAAACACCATCTTGACCACAGTTATGAGTATCAAGCTAGGCCAGGCCATCACTGTCAAACACTTTCAAAGGGTTTTTGGGTCTCCTGGCAGCAGCGTCCAACGTGATTCCCTTTGGCCTGCTGTATATGAGTGCCCTGCAGTTGTGGCTCAGGACCAGAGGGTTTTCCCCGAGGGGGAACCCATTTTGCATGATCAAAGTAACATGCAGACGCTTCGTTCTTTAATCATGTGTAAGACATTTCCTTCCGGACCTCAGAGACCATCATGTTCTAGTGCGAACAGACAATACGTCAGTGGTCTCATATATAAATCGACAGGGGGGCTTGAGATCGCGTCCTCTATGCAGATTGGCACATCAGGTTCTCCTGTGGTCCCAGGGCAAACTTCTCTCAGTCAGAGCAATGTTTATTCCTAGGGACAAGAATGGGGGAGCTGACATCCTGTCGAGGCAGGGGCTGAGGGAGACTCCACCCCGAGACGGTGGAGTTGATATGGAGGGAGTTTAGTCAGGCGGAAGTGGATCTGTTCGCCTCTCACGAGAACACTCACTGTCCGCTCTGGTTCTTCCTCGCACATCCAGCTCCTCTGGGACTGGATGCCATGGCACATTTCCTCCGATCGCTCTGCTCCCAGGGGTTCTAGAGGGGGCCGGCCTGAGTATGGTTTTCGGACATCATGGCTCTTCTAGTAGGCCCTCCGTGGTAAATCTCGATCAGGAGGGACCTTCTTTCTCAGGCCGAGGGCACAATATTTCACCCTCGGCCAGAGCTGTGGAAGCTGTGGGTCTGCCCCCTGAGGGGGACCAACTCGTAGATGGTGGTTTCTCAACTGAGGTTGTTGAGACCATCTTAAACTCTAGAGCCCCCTCCACGAGGAAACTGTATGCATTAAAATGCAATGTATTCAACTTATGGTGCAGAGAACATCAGTTGGACCCAGTTAACTACCCAGGGGCTTCAGTGCTGGAGTTACTCCAGAGTCGCTTCTCTGACGGGCTCTCCCCGTCCATTCTTAAGGTCTATGTGGCGGCTGTAGCTGCCTTCCACACGCCTCTAAGGGTGGGTACCTTGGGGAGACACCCACTTATAGCACGTTTTCTTCGTGGAGCTAGGAGGATGAGGCCTATCATCCAGCCCAGGGTCCCCACGTGGGACCTGGCAGTGGTTCTTGAGGGGTTATCCCTGGCACCCTTCGAACCCTTGGATGAGGTGTCTGAGAAATTTGAATCTTTAAAGTTAGCCTTCCTGCTCGCTATTACGTCCCTAAAAAGAGTCGGGGACCTGCAGGCGCTATCCGTTGCTCCCTCTTGCCTCGAGTTTGCTCCTGGCAGAGTAAGGGCCATTCTCCACCCTAGACCCGGCTATGTGCCTAAGGTGCCGACAAATGTGGCACGGTCTATAATTCTTCAGGCATTCCATCCTCCACCGCATGTGTCGGATGAGCAAGCTAAGCTACATTTATTATGCCCGGTCCGAGCCCTGGAGGCCTGTGTTCAAAGGACCTCAGGCTGGAGGAAGTCGGACCAGCTACTCGTGTGTTTTGGGTTACCTAAGAAGGGTTCCCCTGCTTCAAAGCAAACTATCAGCGGATGGATAGTATAAACTGTTTCTTCAGCTTACGAGGCGCGCAGCTTGCCTTCGCCTCTTCTGATAAAAGCCCACTCAACCAGAGGAGTGGCTTCCTATAAAGCTCTGCTAGCAGGAGTTTCCCTTCAAGAGGTCTATGATGCCGCAGGCTGGGCCTCCCCACACACCTTCATAAAACATTACAGTCTGGATCTGCCCTCTACACCGGGTTCACAAGTTCTCTCGTCTTGACTGTGCTAGATTGCTTCACACCAGGGCGTATATCTCTCAGTGTGGCGTAGTGGACATTTCGTTCCCCAAAGTGTCGATTCTCGATGCAGCGCGAGTTCCCTCGAAAGGGAATGTCTCGGGTTACGACCATAACCCTTGTTCCCTGAGAAGGGAACGAGACGCTGCGTCCCTCGGCCACACTTCTCGCGCTCCTGAGAACGACTTGCTTCGACCAATCAGAAGCTGACGCTGTTATGATCCGGTGTCCTTTTATAGCTTCCGCATCACCGTCACAAGTGACATCATGACGCAACACCAATCAAGATTGGACTAGTTCTATACAGGCTTCAGACGCCTGTAGATGTTCCCTAAAGATGTAGATTGTAGGGGAACGAGGGTTACAGTCATAACCCGAGACGTTATGTGGTTAGTTAACATCATGTATTCAGTTAAGTAGAGACAACAAACGTGTTAGGCAGCAGTTACAACTTGTGTTGGAAATGATTACAATGTTTTACATGACTGAACATGCCTTGTCATTTAGGTATTGGTATTGTCAGGTATTGTCATCAAATACCTTTGTTTCTTTCACAATCCATACTACAATGCAAAAATGGACAAAAATATAGACCTACCGATCATTTCTGAGAAAGCAGCACCACTTTCTATCAGAGAGTTGAAGGATGGCGACTTTTGGCACTACATTTTTTTTCCTTCTCTCTTATCCTCTGCCTCCTTTTGTTCCTTCCTCTCTCCTACAGTATCACTTAGTCTTGCTTTCATTCTCTTTGTCTTTTCACACCTCTAGTTTTTGCTTCTCTCTTGCTCTATAATGATTAATGGAATTTTCTGCTGCCTGGTAAAGGCTTGAGTCTTGTCAGTGAACCACCCATCAATGAGGCTCTCTGTCAGAAAGGTGCAATTACAGGGCTTTTAACAGACCCCCTTTTCTCAAACACATTTTCTAGCTTTTTTCAAGGTGCCACAGAACCCTGAAAACCTAAGCTCACTGTTTGCTTTTCCTGATTAAAGGTAGAGATACAGAGCATTTAGTGAAGTTCAAATGGCTTACATGTTTTCCCTGTACGTATGTACAGTAACTGCTCTTAATATTGAGCGGATTGAAAACTTGAGACAATTGTCTCAAGATTAAAATGAAATGTAGTGTCATATAGAACTTACCTGTTTGAGATAAAAAACCCATAACATAATTGGAATTTTATGGCTTTTAGTCCATGTCTGATTGTGTACTGTGTACCGATTTGAATGGATTTTCGACCTGTGGTTATTACTAAAAATAAAACTGTCTATTGTCTGGATGTGGATATGATGTAAGCACACATGCTATAGATGTGTGCATTAAGAAACACATTGAAAATTTGTCAAGAAATCCAATTTTTTGTCAAGAAATTAAATTTTGCCTGATTTTACTACTAGTGGCCACTGCAGTCCTTGGGACTCTCTTTTCGATTACGTGGGCAAAACTTAACAAAAAGGCCTAAATAAAAGATGAAAGTGCACCAATTAGCACAACAAGACATGTAGCTAATTACAATACTCACAGGTCAAAATACAGATTTATACATTTATGAATAATATAAATACATATAAATACAATTTATGAGATGGGAAATGCCCTGAACATATTGATGACATATTCTCCTGCTCAGGGCTGTATACAAATTAAATTAAAAGGAGGATGCTGAATTTCACAGACTTGTTCAGACACAAGTGTTTTTACAAATACAAACAAGAGTCAGCGCCTGAGGTCTTTTTCAAGCAAACTGTAAAGAAGTCAACTTCTGTCTGTGAAAAATGAAAGAGCAATAGACCAAAATGTTTCCTTTGTCTTTGTACATTAGCTTTGTACATTTCCATCAGATGGTGACCAAAATACCCAAATTTTCATTTTGTCCAAACTTTTTTTCTTTTTTTCTTTTTTTAATCTTGAGAGATGGAGCAGGTTCTACATCAAAAACAATTGGATTGCTTTGATATTGTTACTATTATCCAACTTTCCAAACATCTGCTACTAGCTGTAGCCCGCTAGCATCACCAGTGTGGTCTCGGCTATCACTTGTCTTGTTTACACTCTTATCATTAAAGAAATTACTGTTTATCTGTTATAATGGTGAATGTATCTGTGTCTACCGCTGCACATGGTGCCGTTGGAGCTGGAGGCCATGGAGAAGCAGATCCACAACCTACTAGAGAAGCAGGCCGAGCTATGGTAGCGGCGATCAGCACAAGAAACATCGTGGGCTGACGCTCACAAGTCCGTGGTAAGTATTTGTCACGGGGTGACGAGAGACAGGCGGAACCATTCTTCGTGGAGGATGTTTCCCCGCCGGAGTAGTTCCGGTGCGACACCTGGCCGATTCCGGTTGCCCTATGAGCTATGTTCAGACGCGGGGATTAAATGAAGGAATGAGTATCAGGTGCGCGATGAGAGGGTGGCGGTCGGTGATTGGGACATGTAGCAGGAATGTGGCTTATAAAAGGACACTTTGGGGTGAAGGAGTGGGAGTAGTATGCTGCGGGAGAAATCAGCGTGAGAGAGAGAGAGAGAGAGAGATCGGGACGAGAGGAAGTGCGGCAGAAACGGATTTTCGCAGGCTGTGGATTGGAGAAAAAATCTTCTCTGCAATAGAGGTTTCGCGGGGGATGAAGAACGGAGGTGTGCCTGTACTTTTGGAACAAGTTAAGTACCACGTTTACCCTCTATACTGCTCCTTGAAGCTTGTTGTTCCCACATGGATATGATGATTGGATGATTGCTGGTTGGAAGTTAAACACTGTGAAGTTCTAAATTCTCAACGCCAGTGGGCTTGTTGTTGTCCATCTCTCAAGCTGTCTCTAAATCACAATCTCCTCGAAGCTGAATATTCTGTTCTTGCCTTTATGCACCCGTTTGATGATTGTTTGCCTCCAAACAACGTTATGTTTTAATCTATCGACGCCAGTATATTTGTTGCTGTCTATCGTCCACGCTGTTTTGAGTTATAATCTCTCTGAAGTGGAACATCCTGTTTCTGCCTGTATGCACCAGACCGATGATTGTTTGCTTGAAACTAACCTCCTGATGTTTTGATCTCTCGAACCAGTCATGTTTGTTGTTGTCCACTCTTCATGTCATCTCTGAGTTGGAAGGTATTGAGGAAGAGGATACAGCCCTTGCATCCAGTGCTGTCTGTTGACAACTGTATCCCCGGCAGCCCCCGAGTCATCTTTACATCAAAGACGAGGAACCCGGTCGGAGCCACGAGCAAAGGCCCTAGTTCACTGTGAGTGGATTGCAGTGCGTATGGTGGATATTTGCACGTGTGAAATTCTTTGAAGTGTCTTGCTGAATACACGAGTGTGGGGAGTAAAAGTCCAGCCGGTGTTCGTGCCTTCGACCTGCTGTACCGCCTACCTTGAGGGACGTCAAGTTTTACTAACCAGTGTTTGAGTGTATTATACAGAGCTGTGAGTTATTCATCTCTCGCTGTCCTGGCCTGCCTGGAAGAAGAGTCATTACCTGCATACTCACCATTGTCTGGCCTGGAGCTGATTCGTTAACGACGTGAGCCATTTCTCCCCTGTTATCCGGTCCTGCCTTGAAGAGGAGCCGTTACCTGTATACTCACCTTCGTCCAGCCTGGAGCTGATTCGTTAATGACGTGAGCCATTTCTCCCCTGCTATCTGGCCCTGCCTTGAAGAGGAGCCGTTACCTGTTTACTCACCTTTGTCCGGCCTGGAGTTGATTCATTAACGACGTGAGCCATTTCTCTCCTGCTATCCGGTCCTGCCTTGAAGAGGAGCCGTGACCTGTATACTCACCTTTGTCCGGCCTGGAGCTGATTCGTTAACGACGTGAGTCATTTCTCCCCTGCTTTCCTGTCCTGCCTGGAAGAGGAGCCATACCTGCATACTTACCATTATCTGGCCTGGAGCCATTCTGTTGAAAACGTGAGTCGTTTCTCCCCTGCTTTCCTGGCCTGCCTGGAAGATACTCACCATTGTCTGGCCTGGAGCTGATTCGTTAACGACGTGAGCCATTTCTCCCCTGCTATCTGGCCCTGCCCTGGAGAGGAGCCGTTACCTGCATACTCACCATTTGTCCGGCCTGGAGCTGATTCGTTAACGACATGAGCCATTTCTCCCCTGCTATCCGGTCCTGCCTTGAAGAGGAGCCGTTATCCGTATACTCACCTTTGTCCGACCTGGAGCTGATTCGTTAACGACGTGAGTCATTTCTCCCCTGCTTTCCTGTCCTGCCTGGAAGAGGAGCCATACCTGCATACTTACCATTATCTGGCCTGGAGCCATTGTGTTGAAAACGTGAGTCGTTTCTCCCCTGCTTTCCTGGCCTGCCTGGAAGAGGAGCTATACCTGCATACTTACCATTATCTGGCCTGGAGCCATTCTGTTGAAAACGTGAGTCATTTCTCCCCTGCTTTCCTGGCCTGCCTGGAAGAGGAGCCATACCTGCATACTTACCATTATCTGGCTTGGAGCCAATCTGTTGAAACCGTGAGCTATTTCTCCCCTGCTATCCGGTCCTGCCTTGAAGAGGAGCCATATCTGCATACTTACCATTATCTGGCCTGGAGCCATTCTGTTGAAAACGTGAGTCGTTTCTCCCCTGCTTTCTTGGCCTGGAGCCAATCTGTTGAAACCGTGAGCCATTGCTCCCCTGCTATCCGGTCCTGCCTTGGAGAGGAGCTGCTACCTGCATACTCACCATTTGTCTGGCCTGGAGCCGATCTGTAGAAAATGCGAGCCATTCCTCCCCCACTGTCCTGGCCGGCCTGGAAGAAGAACCATTACTTGTATGCCTACCATTGTCCGGCTTGGAGCCGATTCGTTAACGAAGTGAGTCATTTGTCCCTTGTTCCGATCTGCCTTAACCTGTTAACCATTGCCAGTGCGCGGGCGCACTGAAGCGTTTTTTTTTTTTATATATAGTTCAAAGTTACTATAAAATTTAATGTTATACCTTATACATCATTAAAAAGATATAAGACTCAAGTTTATGTATTTGACCACTATTGTATTCTGAAAAACTTATAGCGACAGTTATTTCTTAATTTGTGTCAGGAGTTATGAAATGAAAAAATGAGTCGATACCTTTAATATGAATTATGCGCGTCAGCCGCTTTCATTCATAAAAAAACTCCTGTGCTGTCGTCATGACAGCGATACACAAAACAACGTCCTTCAGGGCTTTAGCTCAAAAATGTGCAGATTTGGAGAAATATTGATATATTCTCATAGGTTTACATCAGATTTCTATAGACAGGAATAATATTTATTGAATTTATACCCAAATGCGTCGATGTAATCATTATGAGCGATTGGATACTCTGATACTGTGTTTTCAATTCATACCAATAGCCTGAGGGCGCTATTATGCACAATAATAGTCCATATATGGAACATGAAGAAGAGCCATGATCATGTGACATTCCAGGACATCACTGATACACACAAAGCTAACAAGAGATCGCGCTGTAACATGCAGATAAAGACGTTTTGAAGACAATAAACATGATTGCAATGATATTTGAGTTACCTGTGTTTTTCAAGCCATGCCAGGTATTTTCATAATAATAGATTATATTTATAATGTAATGCTAATCTATATAGACTCATTGTGCAGAATACCATACAATAGTATATTTTCTGTCTGATTGTTTTATCTGAAGCCAAATTAGATCACAGAAGATTATTTAAAACACTTATAAAGTGTTATAAAGTAAGTTTGGAGCACAAACATGGTTTTAATCTCATAAATTGTCATGTATTGATGGTGTGCTAAGCTAACATGCTAGCTAGCTCTAGGTGCACCTGCAACCTAGAAGTTATCTTTTATGATTTTGTTTCTAAATAGGAATGCTTGCTGAAATGTTTCTTTATTCCAGAAGGGCATTTGATACAGTTAGATACAGTGAGAACTTTGATAAAAGAATTTAGGGATTGAAACCCTATGAATAGCCTGTGAATAGCCAGTCGTTAGTAGCTATAATGCAGACAAAAGAAATGCATATTTAGAGCCATAACCAGGCTGGAGAAGTGTGAATGTGTGCAGGGGGAGACTGAGACTGAATGGGGCTCGTCTGCACCACAAAACAATAGAGACAAAAGACTGAATAGATGACTTAGAAGATGACTATAATCATCAGCAGCATTTTAGAGTCAAATCAAAATAAAGTCATGACATGATCTTGAAAAACATTTAACTAAATACAGAGTTTTAGACTTATCATCTTCATATTGTACATATAACATGGTCAGACATGTGGCTTTAGCTGCAGTGCATTTCTAGATTGCTACAGTGCCAACTTCAATTTTATTTTCATGAAAATGTTTCATAAAAATAAATTTCTAATAACTTTACAAAATTTTGAAGCTATTTATAACTATATTTTTTATTATGACAATAATTAATTCTACATTTACAATAAACTGCCAGGTGTCAGCTTTCAAATGAGATCATACTTGTGCTTTTAGTGCAAAGGGATCATGAACTGTATCTGTTTCAGTTTGGGTATGTCATTTCTGGGGATTTTTCAAAAGTGGGGTTGCAGCTTAACAGGTTAACTCCTCGAGGTGGTGCAGCTCACAGGGGCGGTGCGTGAGGTCCCGGTTGTCTGCCCCGGCCTGTGACATAATGTTATCACTCTGACTTCCTCTACTCCGTGTGTTTCTCTGCACAGGGTCTGCGCACCCAGAACATGATCATCCCTGGCTTCCTTCACTCCGGCGCCGACTCACCACTTAAACTTGTCAGAATTGGAAGAATACATGAATACATGAATACAAGAATACATGATGTCAGCTAAATCTTTCAAAGGGATTATTTCCAAGTTGTATGCCCTATTGGTGTATTCTGATTCTTCATTTTATGCTTCTTTGAAGCCGTTGTGGGAACGGGACCTGGGAATATCATTCAGTTCAGAAGTTCAGCAGACTGGACTAAAATCTGTAATGGCATTTTTCCAAAATGTACTTCAATTTCTCTACATGAACAAAATTTCACATTTTTCCCAGGACTTACGTTACACTTATTCATCTTCTAGTAAATTAGAAACCGATCAGATTAAAAAAGGTCAGAGAGAAATGTAATCTACGGTACAACAGCATTACTTGCGCTGTTTCTCAAGAAAGAAACTCGTAATATAGAGCACAAATAGAGACAAACTCATTTACAGGTCTTTAGAATCTTGTGGAAAGACAGCACTTCCTGTTACAAAAAGGCTCTAAAACAGCCAGGCCGAGCATATCCGTAATCTAATAGAAAATATACAAAACAATCCAAGGTTCTCGTTTAGTAGAGTATTATTTAACAAATAAACAAACATCGGCTGAACTGAATATTTAATTACAGTTTAGTAGTAATTACTTTATGAATTTCTTCACAGAGAAAATTGAACACCATGATTACAATTGTAAATGTACAACCTTTGACAGCGTTTTATGATTCAATCTTAATTATCACCCCTCATGAACAATTGCAGTGCTTTACAACTAAAAGGACAGGAAGAGCTAAATAAACTTATCATTGCATCTAAACCAACAACATGTTTATTAGATCCAATGCCGACTAAACTACTGCATGAGTTGTTACCTGTAAGAGAAAAGCCTCTTCTTAATATTATTAACTCGTCTTTATCCCTAGGTCATGTCCCAAAACCGTTCAAGCTGGCAGTTATTAACTCTCAAGCCACAATAAGATCCAAATGAATTAGCAAATTACAGACCCATTTCAAAAATTACATTCATCTCTAAAATACTAAAAAAAATTGTGTCTGCTCAATTGTGCTCCTTCTTGCAAAAATATATATGATAAGATATACAGTATATGAACATTTCAGTATGGATTCAGGCCCCATCATAGCACAGAAACTGTGCTCGTTAAAATTACAAATGACTTACTTCTAGATTCTGACCAAGGCTGTATCTCAATACTAGTTTTACTTGTTCTTAGTGCTGCGTTCGACACTATAGATCATAAAACACTCTTAGATCAACTACAAAATTATACTGGTTTTCAGTGACAGGCATTAAGGTGGTTTAGATAATACCTATCAGACCGCTACCATGTAGTCTATTTAAACGGAGAAAAATCGAATATGACATCATTAAATTATGGAGTGCCGCAAGCATCTGTGTTAGGCCCTGTGCTATTTTCAATATATCTGCTGCCATTTGCTAATACTATAAGAAAACATGGAATTAGTTTCGACTGCTATGCCAATGATACTCAGTTATACATTTCATCATGACATCTCTAAATTATCCAAGCTGACAGAGTGTGTTAAAGATATATAATATTGGATGACTTGTAATTTTCTTACATTAAATTCAGATAAGACCAAGGTATTACTTGTTGAACCAAAAACCTGTACACAATACAATTTGCATTTAGAAGAATGTACTGTTTCTTCATACTCTACAGTTAAAGACCTGGGTGTTATATTAGACAGCAACTAGTCTTTCGAAAATCATATTTCATATGTTACAAAAACAGCCTTCTTCCACCTCAGAAACATCGAAAAGCTCTGACACATGCTATCTGTTTCTGATGCAGGAAAATGTGTTCACGCATTCATGACCTCAAGACTAGATTACTGTAATGCATTACTATCTGGTTGCCCTGCATCCTCAATAAACAAGTTACAATTAGTCTAAAATGCAGCTGCTAGAGTTAACTAGGTCAAGAAAATATGATCATATAACACCAATTGTATCATCTCTTCACTGGTTACCTAATAAATTCCATATAAATTATAAAGTATTGCTACTGATCTATAAGGCCCTAAATGGTATAGCTCCTGTGTATTTAACCAATCTTCTTTCACCTTACAACCCATTACGCTATTTAAGGTTGCAAGCCTCTGGGGTTTTGGTAGTACCTAGGATATCTAAGTCCACTAAAGGAAGGAGAGTGTTTTCATATTTGGCTCCTAAACTCTGGAATAGCCTTCCTGATAATGTTTGGGGCTCAGACTCACTCTCCCAGTTTAAATCTAGATTAAAGATGCATATATTTAGCCAAGCATTCACATAATGTATCTCATAACATTGTACTCCAGTTATATTAGATAAAATTCACATGATTATTTGCTTAATGTTACGAACAGCGGCTATGCTAATTATTTTCCATTTGCTTTACTGTTTTTATGTCGGGATGCCCATCCCGAGGCAACTAGAGATTATGCCAGCTCCAGTTTGTTGAGATGTCTCTTGCCCCCTCAGCAAGATCTTTACGCAAGCCCCATGATCTCATAATGAGTATGACAATGTTATTATGTTTGGTCTTGGCAGAATAGATTTGCTATGCTGCTGCTGATCACCACCTGGTGGTGAGTTGGATCCGATGGCGGAGGAGGAAGCTGAACAGACTCGGCAGACCTAAACATAATGTGAGGGTCTGCTGGGAATGTTTGGCCGAGTCTCCTGTCAGAGAGATCTACAACTCCCACCTCCGGGCAGAGCTTCCCTCCCCGAGGGAGTCTGGAGATATTGAGTCCGAGTGGACCATGTTCTCCACCTCCATTGTTGACGCGGCCGCTCGGAGCTGTGGCCGTAACGTCTCCGGTGCCTGTAGTGGCGGCAATCCCCGAACCCGGTGGTGGACACCAGAAGTAAGGGATGCCGTCAAGCTGAAGAAGGAGTCCTATTGGGCCTGGCTGGCTTGTGGGATGTTGTCGGACGGTGGAAGGAATACTTCCAGGATCTCCTCAATCCCACCAACACGTCTTCCATTGAGGAAGCAGAGGCTGAGGGCTCGGAGGTGGACTCGTCCATCACCCAAGCTGAAGTCACCGAGGTAGTCAAGAAGCTCCTTGGTGGCAAGGCACCGGGGGTGGATGAGATCCGCCCTGAATACCTCAAGTTTCTGGATGTTGTGGGGCTGTCCTGGCGGACGCGCCTCTGCAGCATCGTGTGGCGGTCAGGGACAGTACCTTTGGGCTGGCAGACCGGTGGTGGTCCCTCTTTTTAAGAAGGGGGACCAGAGGGTGTTGTTGCGACAATGACAATGACATCCGGTCAGCTGCTGTTCAAAGTAGCGAATCCTGATTTTTCTTCTCACGCTGACTGAATATGAACACATACATGTCCAAATGCAGGAAGCTCTAATTGACTGGCTACAATGGCTACAAGTGTCTACAAGCAGGCCGCTGGTTAATGTTTTACGACGACTTGATGAAATCAACGAACAAGCCCCTGTTGTTTCTCAAACTATCACCGTGCTGCACAGAACAACTCTCTACTGTGTCTAACGTTTGTTCTTTGTGTAATGAAGGCAAATTACGAAACTGGCTCCATTCAGTTGTCTAGGACTTTCTGACGCCTCAGGCTGTCAAGTGAATTTGTCCACAGAACTACCTTTGTCTTTGCTGAGTGCCAGTTACAAATTTAACCCCTCACGTGGTACGCGTACCACGGGATGCAACAGACACACACACACAATCATGCACAAACACACGCAGAAACCCACTAGAGAAAAGGACTTTTTACCCATAAAGTCACTCTTAAATGTACTAAATATATCCCTTTTTGTGTTAAGAGGTGTTTGTAAACCATAGGAAAGCATATATGTCCTATTGTAACATTAATCGAACTGCAAATGCCTATACTAATGCATAATAATGTATCTTTGCACTGCTACAACATCTATGTTCTATTTTTGATATCTCTGTAATCCTCTACAGCTAACGGAGTGGAATTCCGATAGCAGAATGCAGTAATGTGCATTGTTTTATACATTTCATATGTCTTGAGCAAATCTTCTCAAGTTAAATCTCCTCATGACTCATTCCAGTGGGCGTCGTCCACTGGACAGAGGAACTTTTCGCTTTTGAAATGCTCTAAGATGATTCGTCCCCCCACGAAAAGGGGGTGTGGGACACTGCTCACGGGACACTGATAAAAGTCCAAACCTTCAGTTTCCTCTTCTCTCTCACCCTTCTTCCTCTTCTCCCCGGCGCAACGCTTCTCCAAGGAACATCTGAAAAAGGCTCCGGCCTTCTCCTCGGACAAGTTGGTTGAGGGTTCATGGGAATTTGCCCAACCAATCCACATGTGCTTTGTGGATTTGGAGAAGGCATTTGACTGTGTCCCTCGCGGCGTCCTGTGGAGGGTGCTCTGGGAGTATGGGGTCCGGGGGCCTTTGCTAAGGGTTGTCCGGTCCCTGTACGATCGGAGCAGGAGCTTGGTTCGCATTGCCGGCAGTAGGTCAGACTTGTTCCCGGTGCATGTTGGACTCCGGCAGGGCTGCTCTTTGTCACCGGTTCTGTTCATAATTTTTATGGACAGAATTTCTAGGCGCAGCCAGGGGTCGGAGGGTGTCAGGTTTGGGGACCACACAATTTCGTCTCTGCTTTTTGTGGATGATGTTGTCATGCTGGCCCCATCAGACCAGGACCTTCAGCATGCGCTGGGACGGTTTGCAGCCGAGTGTGAAGCGGCTGGGATGAAAATCAGCACCTCCAAATCTGAGGCCATGGTTCTCAGTTGGAAAAGGATGGCTTGCCCACTTCAGGTTGGTGGAGGGTTCCTGCCTCAAGTGGAGGAGTTCAAGTATCTTGGGGTCTTGTTCACAAGTGAGGGAAGGATGGAACGGGAGATTTACAGACGGATTGGTGCAGCTTCTGCAGTAATGCGGTCGATGTACCAGTCTGTCGTGGTGAAGAAAGAGCTGAGCTGCAAGGCGAAGCTCTTGATTTACCGGTCAATCTACTTTCCTACTCTCACCTATGGTCATGAGCTGTGGGTCATGACCAAAAGGACAAGATCCCGGATACAGGTGGCCGAAATGAGCTTTCTCCGCAAGTTGGCTGGGCGATCTCTTAGAGATATGGTGTGGAGCTCGGTCACTCAGGAGGAGCTCAGAGTAGAGCCGCTGCTCCTCCACATCGAGAGGGGCCAGCTGAGGTGGCTTGGGAATCTGTTCCGGATGCCTCCTGGATGCCTTCCCGGGAAGGTGTTCTGGGCATGTCCCACCGGGAGGAGATCCCGGGGAAGACCTAGGACACGCTTGTGGGATTATGTCTCCCGGCTGGCCTGGGAACGCCTCGGTGTCTCCCCGGAAGTGCTGGAAGAAGTGTCTGGGGAGAGGGAAGTCTGGGCATCTCTGCTTAGACTGCTGCCCCCGCGACCCGGCCCCAGATACGCGGAAGAAGATGAGATGATGATGACATTTTTAGCACATTTTTATGTGAATTCTTTTCAGTGTACATTTTTAATTGAGCAAAATGAAATCGAATCAACTGATTTGAAGTGAAAAACACGATTTAATTTTACAGAATCAACTTGACATTAGTCCAACAAACGTCTCGGTTACTGTCGTAACCCTTGTTCTATAATGGAGGGAACGGAGACATTATGTCGATACTGACAATAGAGGTCTTACTTGGGAGCCAGAATCACCTCTGAATTTTACAAAAACAGCCAATGAAACTGAATAGTGGAATTTGCATGCCTAGCCTATCCCCCAGACATTATTTTCAATTCAATTCGCATTTATTTGTATAGCACTTTTTACAATAGATATCATTTCAAAGCAGCTTTACAGAAAATGCATGTGTTTACATTCCAATTTAGAGTGATTTGGGGTGTATTCCAGAAAGCAAGGTTATCTTACTGTCAAACATACCATGTACTCTCTTGTTGATTAAGCCACACCTTGCTTACTCGAGGTATGTTGGTTCCAAAAATGTGTCCGGGAGTAAGTTCATCCAACTCAGAGTATGTTCATGGTTAACACACCAGACATTCTCAACAGATCGATGAATCAACAAGTCGGATGATAAGAAAAAGTACGCCATACTACTTCTATCTTATTCTTTTGTTAAATGCGGATTTACATACTTGCATATTGCCACCTATCTGGTCGTTGTGCAATAATTTTTCAATATTTTCGTTTAATGATCTTTAATCACTGTGAATAAGAACTATATTGATTGTTTGATGCTAATTATATAATTAAAAGAAAGACTAATTAAACTAAATACAGTCTGTGCTTGTAAAGATAACATGGTTTTAGTTTATTTTTTGTTTAGTCATTATGCTTCCACATTGCTTGAAAGGTAAGATATATCAAATATAATATCGTATATCATATCTATGGGATGATTATAGTCTCAAAAAGATTAACACGTGTAAGCACACTTATTAATGAACTTGATACATGTTGCAGAAATGTTTTATCCATGCCTTTCAACTTGCGTGTGCAAAATTCAAAATTGAATGAATGTGAAGCAATTTGTACAAATAGAGACATTTTTGTGAATACAAATGTTTTCCTTTGTATTAGTGTATCATAGTTTGCGCATGCAACACAGAAGATGTGCATGTGTGGATCAGGTGACACGCGTGCATTCATTGACGTCTCCTCTGAGTCAATCTCATTTGATTCATTTGGATTTTGAGACTTTCTTTTCGCGGTTTTTAAGCATTTCACAACCCACACACAAACAACTACAAATGAATAGGCCTGGTGCTAATTATTAATGTGTGCACAACTACCCATCTATTTGACAAATTCACAAATGTGCGTCACTACATTTAAACTAATACAATACAACTTGTGTGTGCAAAATCCAAAATCACATGAATGTGCAGCATTTTGTACAAATAGAGACATAGCTGTTAATACAAAACCTCGATCTTGTATTAATGTAGGCCAGAATTTGTGCATGCAACAAGTAAGATGTGCATTTGTAGATCAGGTGACACGCGTGCATTCATTGACTCGTTTCTGAGTCGATCCTATTTGATTCATTTGGATTTTGAGACTTTCATTTCGCAGGTTTCGCCTCGCACGATCCACACACAGATGTCTGAGAAAACCTGCTACCACTAGATGGCAGTATTCTGCTAAAACAGACAACGGCAGCATAATAAAGCGTTCTTCCCCATTTAAGACGCTTAATGGGAGTGATATTGAAGCACCAAATTTAGTCCTACCTTATTAATAAAGCATACTTTATAGAGGCAAACAGATTACATCAGATTATGAACAACACCCATAGAAAACCACTATAAAATGCTTAACGTGCAATCGCGCGTTGCATGTTCAATAAGGTGTATAGGCTACTGAGTTTAAATATCACCGTCTTACTGCATTGACGTTAAGCTTTTTCTTTATAATATGCTCTATGGGAGGAAAACTATATAGCCTACAGACAAGCGCCTATGAACGCGACGCGCGGCGTTTCATGTTAATGGCATTTCCCTTCCTGAGCCTGTAAAAAGAAGCTTAACATGAAATTCTGCAGTTGCGTTTAACTTTGCATGTGTATGGGAGAGAAACCGTCCGAGAGCGCAGTGAAGTACGTTTTAGGTTTGATATTCGCCGCATTTTCTAAAGGGACCATCTGCAAATTCCACTCACAGTCAAAAAATATAAACGTCCAGTCATTCATTCAAATTAATACTTCCAAGGTTGTGGTAAATGCCTAGTGGGCAGACTGACTTAGCCTACTGTATGTCCAGCCAATATCCCGATTGAACAGTACGATTTTTTAAATTAGCCTACTGTAAATTGTTTTTCTATTCATGTTCCAAAGGTTGTAGTACGTTAGTGATAGTCAGGTGAAATGTTGCATTATTCACCTTTAGTAGGCTAAGTCACCAAAAACCTGTTTGGTTAATTACAGTAATTTTTGTTTAAAAAAATATTGTTTACTGTAAATAGGCAAGGGCGGTATTTGGACAATTTCACCTGTAGTAAGCCAGTCTAGTCACTAGGAACATAGCCTACTACAGCCATTTTGAACATGAAAAAACCCTTTTAGTGAATTACAGTATTTTTCTGCAGAATACAGGCTACATAGCCTACAGTACATGAAGTAAAGTAAGAAAGTAATTAAGTACATTTTATTTATAAAGCACATTTAAACATAGCAGGGCTATCCAAAGTGCTGAACAAAGTAAAAACAAATAGAATAAAGCATAGGAACAACCAAACAGAACAGGCAGAAACAGCATCAGGAGATCATTAAAATGCCAGGGAATAAAAATAAGTTTTCAATTTAGATTTAAAAATAGCAATTTAAAAATGAAGGGAAGACTTGTCCAAATTTTACTTGTAAATCCGTCTTACAGGAACCTTCTACAAGCTTTGGAATTTGAAAATGTCTGTTTTTAAATATTAAAAGTAATTTGAATGAAAACAAATTATACGTTTTAACGCAGTGGAATTGGCCGACGTTCCCTTGTGCATCACGAGCCGTGGTTAGCGCGTCAAAGCATTCTCATGTAGAAATATGCAGCTACACACGTAGGGCCAGTTGATTTTCAATTAATATTTCATGTCGATATACAATGGTTGCATATAGTTAAAACTAATCGTGCTATAGTAAGACTAGCCTATAACAATGGCTTAAGGGTCAAGGGAAAACAAATGTAGGCTACTGTGAAAATCGTCTTTAACATTTAAAAACAGACATTTTCAAATTCCAAAGCTTGTATACTATGTACATTATGTGTAGTCAGATAAAAAATAAGCATAATATGAACGCAACTGCGAAACATTTTTTTTTAACAGGAAGGAAAATGCCATTAACATGAAACGCCGCGCGTCGCGTTCATAGGCGCTTGTCTGTAGGCTATATAGTTTTCCTCCCATAGAGCATATTATAAAGAAAAAGCTTAACGTCAATGCAGTAAGACGGTGATATTTAAACTCAGTAGCCTATACACCTTATTGAACATGCAACGCGCGATTGCACGTTAAGCGTTTTATAGTGGTTTTCTATGGGTGTTGTTCATAATCTGATGTAATCTGTTTGCCTCTATAAAGTATGCTTTATTAATAAGGTAGGACTAAATTTGGTGCTTCAATATCACTCTCATTAAGCGTCTTAAATGGGGAAGAACGCTTTATTATGCTGCCGTTGTCTGTTTTAGCAGAATACTGCCATCTAGTGGTAGCAGGTTTTCTCAGACATCTGTGTGTGGATCGTGCGAGGCGAAACCTGCGAAATGGAAGTCTCAAAATCCAAATGAATCAAATAGGATCGACTCAAAAACGAGTCAATGAATGCACGCGTGTCACCTGATCCACAAATGCACATCTTACTTGTTGCATGCACAAATTCTGGCCTACATTAATACAAGATCAAGGTTTTGTATTAACAGCTATGTCTCTATTTGTTCAAAATGCTGCACATTCATGTGATTTTGGATTTTGCACACACAAGTTGTATTGTATTAGTTTAAATGTAGTGACGCACATTTGTGAATTTGTCAAATAGATGGGTAGTTGTGCACACATTAATAATTAGCACCAGGCCTATTCATTTGTAGTTGTTTGTGTGTGGGTTGTGAAATGCTTAAAAACCGCGAAAAGAAAGTCTCAAAATCCAAATGAATCAAATGAGATTGACTCAGAGGAGACGTCAATGAATGCACGCGTGTCACCTGATCCACACATGCACATCTTCTGTGATGCATGTGCAAACAATGATACACTAATACAAAGGAAAACATTTGTATTCACAAAAATGTCTCTATTTGTACAAATTGCTTCACATTCATTCAATTTTGAATTTTGCACACGCAAGTTGAAAGGCATGGATAAAACATTTCTGCAACATGTATCAAGTTCATTAATAAGTGTGCTTACACGTGTTAATCTTTTTGAGACTATAATCATCCCATACATATCATATTATATCATACTGTATATGTATTTTATTATAGAAATACATTATAGCATAGAAAATTAAAAACAGGTTTAATTAACTGTCACGTCCTGCTAGCGGGACGATTGGCACTCTTTTTTTATTGTCTTTTTCTATCACATATTTTAGTAATCATCATAGATTAGGTATCATTCGAAAGCTTACAAACTCAAAATTCATCATGTGAAAACCGTTTTGAAATTGGACGATTGAGAGACGAGCAAGATCTTTTAAGTGAGCAGCTACTGCAGACTCCGTTGTTCTCTTGTGCTCCGCATCTCACGATAACGTTGGATAAAAAAAATAAATAAAAAAAAATTGCGTACTGTTGTAGTTTAAACAGGACTGGCGGGAAATGCACATTGATATACCTTTATTCTAGAAGTTATGTTGTTTATTTTGATAGGTGAACTGTCTTTGTAGTGTTAAGAGAAGGAGAGCTGTGGGCGATTTTTTTTATTTATTTTTTTGCACATCCGCCGTGCGTGTTCTTAAAAAGAAAGACAGTCTTTTCATCTTGCCACTATAAATCGCTATTTTTCTGCACTAAACTAGTGAATTTTGCCAAGATATATTCAGAGATGATAGAAAAGATGTTATTGTCACGGGTGGTTGCAGGAAGGCAGACAGAGACGAGGATATATTTTCAAAACGAAGGTTTAATTTAATTAAACACAGGACAGCAGAACAGGTAGCAACACACACTAAATATAACGGAGATCAGACAATGACTCACTGAATAGACGGAACTTAAATACAAACACAGATGACACTGATTAACAGAACACAGATAACGATGATTGACTAAACAGGTGATACAACTGAACTGATAATGACAGAAACCATAGAAATGAAGGAGTGGCGGGAAAATTACAAAGGAAAACAGGAACCAATCAAAACACAAACTGAAAGTCCAAACATACACTGACACGTGACATTACCCCATCCTCCCGGGAGGAGACGTGGCGGAGACGGCCCTTCAGGTGGCCATGGCGGAGGCGATGGAAGGAGGAGCCATGGTGGTAGCAGTTCTGACGCCACCAGGGTGACGGCCGGAGGCGATGACGGTGGAATGAGAGCCCACCGCGTAGCTGAAGGTCCGAGGCGAGAGAGTGACGACGACGGCCCTGGCGATCGCGAACGAGCCGCAGTGACGACCTCCCTTGATGACGGTGTGGGTCCAGAGGACAGAGGGCAAGCCGAGGCGATCGAGGGCGGTGATACAGATAACGATGATTGACTAAACACCTGATACAACTGAACTGATAATGACAGAAACCATAGAAACGAAGGAGTGGCGGGAAAAGAACAAAGGAAAACAGGAACCAATCAAAACACAAACTGTCCAAACATACACTGACACGTGACAGTTATAGAATATTAATTTAATGAAAACACAAATTTTGACAAAAAAACTGACATTCAACCTTAGACCTTACTGAAAACGTACCAGCGCGACATCCGACGGGTTTTCCCAGATCGCATCACATATGTATAATATTTTTACGCAATATGTCACGCCCACTGGAGCCTCATCAATAGGGCACGCATGCGCTGAAAACCTCTGAAGTAAACTAACCCTGGAACAGAACCTGCTCCAGAGCAGGTTATGTTCAGATTTTAGGTTTCTATGGCTACTTACATACCCTGAAAGTTATCTCCATTTTTGGAACCGAAAGTTGACGTTATCCGCTTACTTACCCTTAAACTTACCCAGGTATGTCACATAACTACCAAAACCTGACCTTACGACCTTATAGGTCAGTAGCAATACTTTATAATTGATATGAAACTTAATAGGTAACCAGTGTAGAGATGATAAACTTGGTGTTATATGATCATATTTTCTTGACCCAGTTTCTTGGCCCAGCATTTTGGTCTAATTTTAGCTTGTTTATTGAGGATGCAGGACAACCAGCTGGTAATACATTACAGTAATCTAGTCTAGAGGTCATGAATGCATGAACTAATTTTTGTGCATCAGAAACAGATAGCATGTTCCGGAGCTTAGTGATGTTTCTGAGGTGGAAGAAGGCTGTTTTTGTAACATATGAAATATGATTTTCGAAAGACAAGGTGCTGTCCAATATAACACCCAGGTCTTTAACTTTAGAGGATGAAGTAATAGTAAATGTTTCTAAATGCAAATTGAATTCTGAGATTTTGTGTACAGTTTTTTTGGTCCAATAAGTAATACCTCAGTCTTATCTGAATGAACTAGGAAATTCACATATGGACTGACCCAGGGGCAGTGCTACATATGGAAGAATCTCTGTGGTAGCTCCTACCTGTAAAGGGATGGAGCTACACAGAGAGTGAACAGAGGAAAATCTGCCAAAGGAAAGTGCATGGGTTTACTAAGAGGGAATAACTACATATGGGGCATCTAGCCCAGTATGCCACGTCTGACTGCCAAGGGTTGTCTGGAGGATACTCTAATCCAGGGTTCACCAGCTGAGGAACTCTCATGGAAAGCGCAGAGGGTGTTTGCCTCCCCCCTAGAGGGAAATGGTGCTGCAAGCAAGACACATAGCCAGTCTTCCTGCACTTTATCTGTTTGTACCCAACACACGGGAAGAAACCGGCTCCACCTGGAGATTGTAGAATCTCACAAAGGTATTGGGTGTCACCCAGTCCGCAGCCCTGCAGATGTCTGTTAGATAGGCGTTGTGCGCTAGAGCCCAGGAAGAGGCCACACTCCTAGTGGAGTGAGCCCTCACTCCGAGGGGGCACAGTACGCCTTGGGAATTGGTACACCAATGCAATGGCATCCAATATACAGAAGGCCAGCCTCTGCTTGGAGACAGCCTTTCCCTTCTTCTAACCGACAAAGAAGACAAAGAGCTGCTCAGAGCTTCCGAGGCTCTGCGTGTAGACCACGTGTGCTGCCATAAACGGGACACAGCAATGCAAGGGCTTGGTCTGCCTCCTCTGGGGGCAGCACTTGCAAGCTCACCACTGGACGAGGGTGCCATATGGTGCCCCATCCCTGAGAAAGAAGGTCCTTCCTCAGGGGAATCCACCAGGGAGGGGCTGTTGCGAGGAGCATCAGGTCCGAGGACCAGGTCCAGGTGGGCCAATTAGACACAACCATCAAAACCTGCACCTTGCCCTCCCTGACCTTGAACAGTATTTGTGCAGGCAGACTCACTAAGGGAAACACATATTTACATATAAATTGTTTGAAATCGTCTCATTTGTGAGACGCAGTCATATTGACAGAGTCCAACTCCATACTGAGAAAAGAGATGCTCTGCACAGGGGAGAGCTTGCTCTTCTCCCAGTTGACCCGAAGCAACAGATGGCTGAGGTGCCCGAGCACCAGGTCCCTGTTTTCCGCACGACAAATCTCGAAAGTGAGCTAGAATAAGCCATTCTTTGAGATAGTTGAGAATGCTAATTCCCCTTAGTGGGGCAAGGGCTGCCTCCGCAACTTTGGTAAAGATGCAGGGAGACAGGCACAGCCCAAAGGGGAGGATCTTGTACTGTTATGCCTGATCCTCGAAAGCAAAACAAAGTAACAGTCTGTGTCGAGGCCACTGTTGGAGCAATCATTAGAAAATGGAAGAAGCTAAACATGACTGTCAATCTCCCTCGGACTGGGGCTCCATGCAAGATCTCACCTCGTGGGGTCTCAATGATCCTAAGAAAGGTGAGAAATCAGCCCAGAACTACACGGGAGGAGCTGGTCAATGACCTGAAAAGAGCTGGGACCACCGTTTCCAAGGTTACTGTTGGTAATACACTAAGACGTCATGGTTTGAAATCATGCATGGCACGGAAGGTTCCCCTGCTTAAACCAGCACATTTCAAGGCCCGTCTTAAGTTTTCCAATGACCATTTGGATGATCCAGAGGAGTCATGGGAGAAAGTCATGTGGTCAGATGAGACCAAAATAGAACTTTTTGGTCATAATTCCACTAAACGTGTTTGGAGGAAGAAGAAGGATGAGTACCATCCCAAGAACACCATCCCTACTGTGAAGCATGGGGGTGGTAGCATCATGCTTTGGGGGTGTTTTTCTGCACATGGGACAGGGCGACTGCACTGTATTAAGGAGAGGATGACCGGGGCCATGTATTGCGAGATTTTGGGGAACAACCTCCTTTCCTCAGTTAGAGCATTGAAGATGGGTCGAGGCTGGGTCTTCCAACATGACAATGACCCGAAGCACACAGCCGGGATAACCAAAGAGTGGCTCTGTAAGAAGCATATCAAGGTTCTGGCGTGGCCTAGCCAGTCTCCAGACCTAAACCCAATAGAGAATCTTTGGAGGGAGCTCAAACTCCGTGTTTCTCAGCGACAGCCCAGAAACCTGACTGATCTAGAGAAGATCTGTGTGGAGGAGTGGGCCAAAATCCCTCCTGCAGTGTGTGCAAACCTGGTGAAAAACTACAGGAAACGTTTGACCTCTGTAATTGCAAACAAAGGCTACTGTACCAAATATTAACATTGATTTTCTCAGGTGTTCAAATACTTATTTGCAGCTGTGTCATACAAATAAATAGTTAAAAAATCATACATTGTGATTTCTGGATTTTTTTTTTTTAGATTATGTCTCTCACAGTGGACATGCACCTACGATGACAATTTCAGACCCCTCCATGATTTCTAAGTGGGAGAACTTGCAAAATAGCAGGGTGTTCAAATACTTATTTTCCTCACTGTATATATATAGTGCTATGCATAAGTTTAGACACCCATGCTAAAGTTGACTTAAAAGAGGAATAAAAAATCATCTTTTGGAAATTGAACTTAATGCCTTAATTAATTTTTTTTGGGAAAAATCCAACCTTTAAGGACACCAATTTTCTTTGTGAATGAATAATGTATCGTAAATAAATAAATGTTCTTCCTTAAAATACAGGGTGCGTAAGTTTGGACACCCCTATGTTAAATTCCCATAGAGGCAGGCAGATTTTTATTTTTAAAGGCCAGTTACTTCATGGATCCAGGATACTATGCATCCTGATAAAGTTCCCTTGGCCTTTGGAATTAAAATAGCCCCACATCATCACATAGCCTTCACCATACCAAGAGATTGGCATGGAGTACTTTCCATAAGATCATCTCTCAATGCAAATCAAACCAGCTATTAGGCTAACTGAAATAAAACCATGCCAATCTCTAGGTATGGTGAAGGCTATGTGATGATGTGGGGCTATTTTAATTCCAAAGGCCAAGGGAACTTTATCAGGATGCATAGTATCCTGGATCCATGAAGTAACTGGCCTTTAAAAATAAAAATCTGCCTGTCTCTATGGGAATTTAACATAGAGGTGTCCAAACTTACGCACCCTGTATTTTAAGGAAGAACATTTATTTATTTACGATACATTATTCATTCACAAAGAAAATTGGTGTCCTTTAAGGTTGGATTTTTCCTATTTTTTTAATTAAGGCATTAAGTTCAATTTCCAAAAGATGATTTTTTATTCCTCTTTTTAGTCAACTTTAGCATGGGTGTCTAAACTTATGCATAGCACTATACTGCCCTACAAAGGCAAAATGCCGTGACATCATGTTTGGTCAAAAATGAGTTAGTGTCATTTGTGTGGTATTTGAGACCTCCTTTATCATGTGAATAAATATCGTGAGTCAATTTGATTGTTTTAACGAGAAAATAAAGGGCTATGACAACCGTAACTTCCAAAACCATACGAGAAACCACAGCAGAACGCCGTAACAGTTGTTACGGCTCTTTGCCTTTGTTCCAGCACTCTGAAGTTGAGTTAAGGTGTTCTAACTTTGTTTAGCCTGGCACCAAGAGAGATGTTACGGTGCCGCTGTGATGTTACTGTACTCTGGCTTTGTCATACTGTCAAAGTTTGCCGCTCTTTAACGTTACACCAAACCACGTAACACAATACATCTTTTGAAATAAAGTGTAGACTGCCGAGTGTTTGTTTCTATTATTACTCTGTGAAAGCGTAATGGCCCATTACTCTCGTGGAAAAATGTTGGTGGAGATGGCCTTGAAACGCCGACATCAAGAGCAAGGTAAGAACATACCAAAATTTTTATTATAAACATGATACATTTTCTGCTTAATTCAGATAGCTTGCGAGAACAACAACAACACTTTGCTGGCCAGACAAACTGCTATAAGTATGCAATCAGAAACAAAGCAAGGTGAACAAGCCATACTTAGATGGTATGCAAGCTAATAGGTTGTTATAAATGTTATTTTCGTTCAGGGCGATGGTTCAGATCTGTCAATGTCAGTGACAGCCCGGAGATAGCTAAATCTAATCTGTGTCACGTAAATTAGCGCTAACATTGACGCTGACACACCTTACATCAGACGCCGAAAACCAATTATTAAATATACAGGCATCCTACCTTTCCATGCAATCCGATGTAATCCATGGAAGATCCATAATCCATAATCCGCAATGCACGTCATCTGCTGTATCCACAACAATCCATACGTGTTTGAGCACGTTTTCACATTGTTTTTTGTTTTCCTTCTTGCAGGTGTTCATGTCAGATCTTACACAAATCCATATAGCACTAAGCTAACTTAGTTCTCGCTAACTTCCGTACAAAGTAGGCTAACCTAAATGCTAAAAGTAATTCCAACTTTTTTTCGGTTGACTCTGTCTATATTACCTCAGAATTAAAAAGCAGTAATCCAAGTCGAGTTCGTTGACTGTGCATCTTGAGCAGTTTGGTGACCCTTAACCCTTTAACTGTCACCACCCCCAACCCCTCCCCTCCCCTCCCTTTTTTCGCATAGACATGAACATCACTATTCAAACTTAAATGGTTGTAATTCAAGAATGCTTTGTAATAGACCTATGGACAAGTTGTGTTCCAAATTTTAGGTTGATATCTCAAAAAAATTAGCTTTCAGTAAGATTTTATTTGGGTGCAGTATCAAACTTTTTCACTAGATGGACAGCCAAGCTTCCTTACAGACCATATAAGGGCGTCTCCATTTTCATATATGCTTTGAGTGATCTGAACCATGTATTTCCATAATTTTCATACAATTTATGAAGTAGACATCTTATTCAGAAGTAGTATGGGTGGTTTGGCAGTATTTTATTTGAATTCAACCTCTAATAAACGCATAAAAAGAGCATATATGTGCGTTATAGCTGGCAGACGCATCACAAATCGAGAATCCATATTTTTGTTTATATATAAAAAAATCAGACAATTTTGTTTTTAATATAATTAAATTGCTGTTATTTTTGAACTCTTGGTATGAAAACAAACTGAGCTTTCTACCAATCTTTCATGATTTTTCATGTTTATTGCTATTTCAAAATAAAGGCCTAAACATGCCTAATGAATATGAAATATTCTTGTTGCAAATTGATAAAAATTTATTTATTTACAATTTATTTTAAAAACATCCACCAAAATATGAAAACTATTGTAAGCTTTCAAATGATATATGGGTCATTCTACCAGGCTTGTGCACAGTTCAGAATTGAATTGAGAATGACTCCTTAATTCCAATTAAATTCTTGAATTTGAATTGAATTTGAATTGATGTCAAAAACAGGATCTAGAATTACAATTCGAATTTGAATTAAAGGAAGCAGAATTGCAATTCAATACAAATTCAAAGAAATTCATATACATATTTAAAGTGAAGTGTTTAACAATGAAATATGATTGCATTATAATATGCGGGGCGGCAGTGGCTCAGTGGTTCATGTAGGTTGTCTACAAACCGAAAGGTTGGTGGTTCAATCCCCGATTCCACTTGACCAAGTGTCGAGGTTTTCCATGAGCAAGACGCGTAACCCCAGCTGCTCCTGACAAGCTGGTTGGCGCCTTGCATGGCTGACACTGCTGTTGGTGTGTGAATGGGTGAATTTGAGGCTATGTAAAGCACTTTGGTGGCCATAGGTCTGTGAAAGTGCTATATAAATGCAGTCTATTTACCATTTAGTCACAGAACATTAAGTTTATTTCAGTTTGATTTATTGTAATTGTAATTTTGTGGAACATGATGGAACATGACTCCATTTCCTAGAATGCTTTACTTTCACCAAGTATTTAAAATGGTTGCTAAACAATTTGAGCTGGACATTTGTTTGAAAGCACAATTTAATGGGCAACACTGGACATTTTAAGTTTCAGAAGTCCCTTACAACTTCACTCTGCACCAGTTGAGAGAATCTTTAGTGTTGCAGGAAAGATATTCAGACCAGGGGTGCGTTTCCCGAAAGCATCGTTGGCCAACTATGGTCGCAAGTTCATTGCAATGTCCATTGAACTCTATTGGTAACGACGGAACTTGCGACCATAGTTGGCCAACGATGCTTTCGGGAAACGCAACCCAGAACGGTGCAGACTCAATGAAAAAACATTTGAGGAGCTATTGAGAATTAGATGCAACAGTGTTGCTCAGTAATTTTTTGCACTGGAATAAATGATAACTGCATTAAACAACTTTGTGTTTGTGTGATTACTTTGAAATAAAAAATACATTGGAACAAAACTAATTAAACAACACTGAGGGGGTAATTTATTTCAAGAATTTGATCAATATCTATTTTAGAACAAAATGTATGCAGGGTTGAGCAGTAAATAGTTACGTGAAATGAAATTTCTGTTATTAAATTACAAAATTAAAGTAATTGTATTTAGTTGTATTACTGAGGTAAAATGTTTAATTCAACAAGTTACTAATAAACTTAAAACGAAAATGCTTTGCATTGATAAAGTTATCCAAATTAAGTAATCCAAACCACATTTATAATGGGTAACTAATAACAGTAAGCAATAACATTTACAAAGTAATCTTCCTAACATGCATGCGAGACTAAACACATTCTTCCTGTTGTGTGACTGTGTGGAATTTCTTTGAATTGCCATGAATTTAATTCCACTTCCCGTCATTCCAATTTAAATTCAATTCAATGTCTTGTGGGGCAGAGGAAATTCAATTCAAATTCCAATTCATGAATTGAATGGAGGCCAATTCGGAAATTCTGAATTTTGCACAAGCCTGCATTCTACGGAAATGTCCATTTTTCTGTCCCTAGCCTTTACAGAAATATTACACTTGAAAAACACTTTAGGTTTACAATTTTTTTATATTTTAAAATGAAACAATATGTTATTTGAACAATTACACCTTCTTGAGCCATCAATGTGGCAATATTTGATTTTTATTAATTAATTAGAATTCCAAGCACCACTGTCATGATCCTGGTTCTTCCTTTACTTTGTGTCCCCCCTCTGGTCACACTCATTCTCACACACACACACACACACACACACACACACACACACACACACGCTCACACATTCCTGATTACTTCATTGGTGATTACGCACACACATCGCTTTCTTCCCAGGTGTTATCATTCATTACTTATTATCCTCATCATCAGTTCCACACCAGTCATCGCTTTCCCTAATTATCTTCTCTCTTTCTAGCCTTGTTTTCCCCTGTCTCTTTGCCAGATTATTTCAGAAGCTATGCGTACGAATTCTCTGCCAAACGTCCTGCCGTGTCGAAGTCCTGTCCTGTCCTGTCTGTTCTGTGCACGTAAGAGGATTGTTCTACCACTGTGAATTGCTACTAAGCTATACTTGTTACAGAGTACCTGTGACTGCGCTCGTTGCTTTCTGTTCACCTGGAGATCCCGGAGTCGGCTGGCTTTCTCACGGTACCCTCTACTACCAGAGACGCTCCGCTGCTTAGACGGAGGAATTGAGTTAAAGTTCCCGGCATCAGTTTTCCCGGAAGATTTTCGTTGTCTATTATTTTTATGCTGAAGATTTCTGTTCTTACCTCTGGACATTCTGACTCTGTTAATTAAAGACTGCTTGCTGCATTTCGCTCTTGGGTCATCTTTCTCTCCACTTATAACAGAATAATCTGGCCACAATGGACCCAGCGAGTGGCAACCCCTTTCAGGCAGCTTTTGAACTCCAAGGCGCGATGCTGGGCCGACATCAGGAGGAGCTCTCTGCCGCCAGACAGGCCGTCGAGTCCCTGTCTTCTCAGGTGTCGGACCTCTCTTCTCGAGTACATCATCTGCGTTCTGAAGCACCTGCCACCCAGGATCATCGTGAGTTGCCTGAGCCGCGGATAAACAATCCTCCTTGTTACTCCGGTGAGCCTACTCAATGTCGCGCCTTCCTGACGCAATGTGAAGTTGTCTTCTCTCTCCAGCCCTCGACCTACGCTACTGATCGTGCTCGAGTCGCCTTTGTCATTTCTCTCCTGGCCGGACGATCCCGTGAATGGGGAGCTGCTAACTGGGAGGTCGACGCGGACTGTGTGTTTAATTTTTCCCAGTTTAAGATGGAGATGATCCGTGTTTTTGACCGTTCGGCTTATGGAGAGGAGGCTTCACGGTTACTGTCTACTCTTCGCCAGGGAGGGCGTTCTGCAGCGGACTTCTCAGTCGAGTTCCGCACTCTAGCTACCACTAGTGGCTGGAATGAGCCAGCCTTGGTGGCCCGCTTTCTGGAGGGACTCTCTCCGGAACTCAAGGACGAGATCTACGCTCGAGAGGTACCTGCTCGTCTCGACTCGCTCATCGACCTGGCGATCCGTATAGAGAAGCGCTTTGAGTTACGTCACCGCGCACGCCGCCGGGAATCGTCTCGGCTGTCTGTTCCGCCTGTCGTCTCTACTTCGTCTTCTGCTGGTTCGGAGCCGGAGGCGATGCAGCTCGGTGGACTACGCATCACTGCAAGAGAACGAGAGCGCAGAATTACCAATCGACTGTTCATGTACTGTGCCGCTTACTGGAGAATCGACTCTTTGTTAAAGCAGAGAAATGCTCGTTTCACGTCTCCTCGGTGTCATTTCTCGGTTCGGTCATTTCTGCTGAGGGGGTCAGTATGGATCCTAACAAGGTACGGGCGGTTACCGACTGGCCCGTTCCCGAGTCTCGTGTCACGCTCCAACGATTTCTTGGTTTCGCAAATTTTTACCGTCGCTTTATTCGCAACTTCGCCGCTCCTCCCACCACCTTGACTTCTATTAAGTCTAAATTCGAATGGTCCGATTCCGCTCAACGCTCATTCGATCGTCTAAAGACTCTTTTCACTACGGCTCCCATTTTACTCACTCCGGACATTTCGAGACAATTTATCGTCGAGGTCGACGCCTCCGAGGTGGGGGTCGGGGCTGTCCTGTCTCAGCGCTCACCTTCTGATGAGAAGGTACACCCCTGTGCCTTCTTTTCTCACCGCCTCACTCCCGTGGAGCGCAATTATGACGTCGGTAACCGTGAACTGCTCGCCATTCGTTTGGCTCTGGGTGAGTGGCGTCAATGGTTGGAGGGAGCTCCGGTTCCGTTCATTGTTTGGACGGATCACAGAAATTTAGAATACATTCGTTCTGCTAAGAGATTAAACGCTCGTCAGGCTCGCTGGGCTCTATTTTTTACACGCTTCAATTTCACCATCTCGTATCGCCCCGGGTCTAAGAATGTTAAGCCTGACGCTCTTTCTCGCCTCTTTGATTCATCAACTCCCGCCACTACCCAGGAGGAGATCATTCCCTCTGCCTGTGTGGTGGGCGCGGCAGTTTGGGGAATAGAGAGGTTGGTCAAACGTTCACTAGCCCGTGTCGCTGTCCCGCGCGCCTGTCCTAAGCATCGTCTGTTTGTTCCTGTCACTGCGCGCTTAGCTGTTCTCCAATGGGGACATTCCTCTAAATTGTCTGCCCATCCCGGCGTGCGGGGCACTCTTGCCATGATCCGCCAACGTTTTTGGTGGCCCACTTTGGACCGTGACGCGCGGCGTTTTATCGCTTCCTGTGTGGTTTGTGCCCAGGCTAAGTCCGGTAACTCGCCTCCAGCTGGTCTACTTCGTCCGTTACCGGTCCCTTCGCACCCGTGGTCCCATATTGGACTCGATTTTATCACCGGTCTCCCTCTTTCCGCGGGGAAACACGGTCATCCTAACGGTCGTTGATCGGTTTTCTAAGTCCGCTCACTTTATTCCGCTCTCCAAGCTCCCCTCCGCTAAGGAGACGGCTCAGATCATGGTTGATCACGTTTTTAAATTGCACGGCCTGCCCACTGATATTGTCTCTGATAGGGGACCACAGTTTGCCTCACAATTCTGGAGGGAATTCTGTCGTCTCATTGGAGCCTCCGCTAGCCTTTCGTCCGGGTTTCACCCACAGACTAACGGTCAAGCCGAACGGGCCAATCAAATTGTCGTCCGCATTCTCCGTAGTCTGGCTCTTCGTAATCCTTCGTCGTGGTCAGAGCAGCTCGCCTGGGCTAAATACGCACATAACTCGCTCCCCTCGTCCGCCACGGGTCTCTCTCCTTTTTCCTGCTGTCTGGGTTATCAACCCCCGTTATTTCCCTCGCAGGATTCGGAATCTAATGTCCCGTCCATTCAGGCGTTTATCGATCGCTGCAAGCGCACTTGGAGAACGGTGAGATCAGCTCTTTGTCGCTCGAGGAAACGCATGAGCACCATTGCCAACAAGCGTCGCGTAAAAAGCCCCCGCTACATTCGCGGCCAGAAGGTTTGGCTTTCTTCGTCTAATTTGCCACTCCACTCTGAGTCTCGTAAATTGGTCCCTCGCTTCGTCGGACCTTTTCGTATTTGTAAGATCATTAGTCCTGTTGTAGTCAAGCTGTCGCTTCCACCTAATCTTCGTCGCGTACACCCCGTTTTCCATGTCTCTTGCATTAAACCGTCGATTCGTGCGCCCTCACGCCCCTCTATTCCTCCTATTCGTGTCGAGGGGTCTTCAGTGTACAAGGTCCGTCGACTCTTGGACATGCGTCGCCGAGGTCGTGGACATCAATTCCTAGTGGACTGGGAGGGGTACGGCCCGGAGGAGAGGAGTTGGGTGTCTGCCCGGGACATCCTGGACCCCTCGCTGGTCGATGATTTTCTTCGGTCTCGTCAGTCTCCTTCCTCGGGAGCGCCAGGGGGCGCTCGTTGAGGGAGGGGTACTGTCATGATCCTGGTTCTTCCTTTACTTTGTCTCCCCCCTCTGGTCACACTCATTCTCACACACACACACACACACACACACACACACACACGCTCACACATTCCTGATTACTTCATTGGTGATTACGCACACACTTCGCTTTCTTCCCAGGTGTTATCATTCATTACTTATTATCCTCATCATCAGTTCC